>NC_030432.2:24180894-24220894 GCF_001660625.3 Ictalurus punctatus
GAGAGATCGGAAGAGATTAGCAAAGCATTCTGGGAAAAGAATTAGCACAATTTAGATTAAACGAGATAAAAGCTTGTGAGCTAATCAGCAGCTAATCCCAACACATTAAATGCTCACGGAAACTGACGGCTGGTCACGATATCGAGTTACCGCATGAAAAGGCCCGTCGGTGACTCAGTTTCAACCGCGTCCACGGCGTACTCGCGAGTTTTTAGAGCGCATTTAGAACAAATTTTTAAAAATAGGTCCAGGTCCACTTGTAAACCCTCATTTTATGATGGAGGAGGGTTCAGTACAGGTGGGGTGTTCACATATGTCCAAATAAACAGAACGACTGAACATATGCCAATTGCAACACCGATCATCCTGTTCAAAAGTTTACACCCCCCTGGCTCTTAATGTATCGTGTTGCCTTCTTGACTATCAGTGAATGTTTGTTTGTAATAGCTGTAATGGATCTGAGCATCATGTAGCCGCTGTTGGAAAGGGCTGAAGTATGCAGAAGATGCCGGAAAAGTAAAGACCGTGCAGGACCTGGAGGATTTTTCTGAAGAACAGCGGGCAGTTTAACTGCTCAGGACAAACAAGGGGCTCGTGAAGAACGATCACAAATCATAAAAACAGTCGTGGATCATCCAGGTAACGACACACGGGATTAATAATCGAGCGTGTGTAAACGTTTGAACTGGTTCATTTGTGTAAATCCAGTTATTATTGTACTCTGTCCAGGGTGTACCCCGTCTTGTGCCCCATGCTCCCTGGGATAGGTTCCAGGTTTCAACGTGACCCGGAAGGAAGGATAAAGCGCTATAGAAGATGGATAGAGTTATTATTGTGTCTTGTGGACTATATATATATATATATATATATATATATATATATATATATAAATATATATATATGCATCTGTTATGTGAACTAGGGCTAAATAAAAAACAAAATGCTATTTTATATGGTCCCTCTTATTTAAAAAAAATAAAAACAATGAACATTTTGCAGATCCGGCAAAGGCGTGTGTAAACGTTATGACCTCAACTGTATTCTCGACATCCTCAAAGTAACACAGGTGTGAGTGAACGTGCCCTGAAATAAATTCCCATGTTTCCACCTTACCGCGAACGTATTTTGATCGGACGAGATACGTTCTTTAACATGAGCCATGAGGCTAAAGTAGCATCATGAAAATTAGCCCTAAGTTTCCCTTACATGAAAAAATGAAAGCAGTACACCTCCAACAGCAAACCTTGTGGTTTATAGTCGTAATTACAACTCAGTGACCTGAAATCTGATTATAACTGAAGTCTGATTATGATCATTTAAGACGAGAACAAACTGTACCCCAGTAGAGAGAGACCGAGGAAGACAGGAAAAAGTGTTTGAGAGATACGCAAGGAAAACGATCGTTTATTATTTCCTTTTAACTGTTAAAATAAATAAATAAATAAATAAACCCTATATTTTGTAGCCGCACGTCTGACGAGGAGCTTAATCCGGAGTCAGAGTCGGGCACCGGAGATGCCTGGGTAAATGTACTGCAGAGTCACTGAGAAGGAGGTCTCATCAAACCTGAACAAACTTCTCGATGGTGTTGAGCACGTCGGTGTTGAAGCTCTTGGCCTGGATGCCACTGAGCTCCATGTGTGTGAGCAGACTGTAGATAATCTGCAGGAGACTCTGCTGCATGCTGGGAAGGCCTTTTTCCAACAACTGCAAACATATCGCATCACACCAGCATTACGTTACACAGCCAGCTAGTTTCATGTTTATATAATACGCACAGTATGTTTGGTACCGATATTGTTTCAGTGTAGTTTATTTGTACAGACTGGATAATATCGACGTATTATAATAATAATATAGCATATGATATATACGTCATAATGACGTATCATATCGATATAATATTACAACGTATATATTGTATGCTATATTATTATTATAATATAGCATATAATATATATACGTTGTAATATTATATCGATATGACATGTCATTATGACGTATACAGATGAAAAAAGAAAAGAAGGAAGGCTTCACACGCATTGGAGGAAGCACGTGATAGGCTTTGCTCTCCCTGGTTGGTAACTGATGGGGAGATTGTCCTCGATTAAAATATCATTTGTTGTTGGTTTTACAATTAACATAAGTGCTCGATTAACTGCTCATTTATTCATTATTTTCCCTTGTATTTTAATTGGACTTTTTTTTTTTTTTTTAAATTAAAGGCATAACAAAAGCAACGTTTCGGCAAAGCGCACGTTTACCTCGGCCATGTAGGTCACCATGCAGAGTGTGTTTTCGCTGAAGGCTTCGTGCAGGTACCGACACACCACGTTGACCCAGGACAGGCAGTCACGTGTGTACGAGTGCGTCTTAAACAGGGTCATCACATGGGCCAGGTTAGACAGCTTCGAGTTCTTCTCGTCGAGACAGACCTGAAAATCGAAACGGGCGAGGAATATTTAGAGGAAGACCTCGACACTCTTCGGAAGAGCTACGCAATGACGTCTGTGTTCGGCTGAGCACACCTGAGCGATCCTCTCAGCCGCGTCCTTGCAGAACTGAGTGGGACAGTCGAAGTGCTGGACCAGGTGAGGCAGGAGACAGAGGATGTTCAAAGGGAAACCTACAAGCGGCAAGAGGACATTTTACAAAACGAGACGGAACACGCTGCACTCATACGGTCTGTACTAGAACGGCGGCATGCAAGGAACAGCTGATACGTAATCCGTGATTAAGACTGTATTACTGAAACACTACATGATAACGCAGCTGCGTCGTTATTCATACGACGTGCATGACAAACTACCTAACTACTAATTCTACTCTATTAAAGATACATCACTACTAATACGAGTACGGTTACGCTACTTTATGCATGATTAACATCACATTAATCCCTATTACTCATTTAATAGAGCTGCATTACTACCGATCCTACTTCAATAAGGTGAAACACTACTGACGATACTTTTCCCACGCTGAAATAATATTAATACTACTTCACTAATGCCGCAATTCTACTTGATGAAAACGACATTAGCACTAATGTCACATCGTTTGGGCTGCATCGTTACTTAAAACTATATGATTAAAACAACACGACTATTAATACCGTGTTATTAAAGATAATGGATGTATAGTTACTGCTCGGTTACGGTGATATTAGCGTATGCGTGGCAATGTAATATTACGCCACTACTATTAAAGCTGCATGAACGCTACGTTTGCCATGCACTGTTATTAGAAATGTTCAGTAGCGCAGCCTGGAAGTATTAGGAGTAATGCAGATTTAATCTATTAGTATTACCTGTGATGCGACCTTAGGAATTTGCTGTTATGTAGTGATGCAGTATTATTTGTGTAGTGTTAATGGTAATCGTTTATTCACGCAGGATCATCATTAACCATTTGGCATTAATAGTAAAACTGTTTATAACCACGTCGTAGGAGAAGTAGAGCAATTTTTAGCCAGTAGCGTTAGCAATAATACAACCGGTATGATAATGAGACCACACTAGTAGGAATGCGGGTTAATGGTGAATCGTCCATGTAAACAGGCTAACAGCACACCTATGGACTGGGTCGTGTCCACTACAGGGAGACGGGAGATGGGTGTGAGCTGGGAGAACAGCTGCAGTGTGAGCTCGGTGGTGGACGTCGAGGTGAAGCCCTTGATCAGAAGCTGCTGGAGCCCAGAGAATCCGATCCACCTCAGCTGGCCCTGGATCTTCTCCAACTTTTCACGGTACTCTTGCTTCTCCAGAGAGATATGGGCAAGCAGCTTACCTAGCAACCGCAACGCCATCTGGTACTCAAACTCAAAATCTGACTCCATGAGGGACACGGCTGCCCAGAAGATGGTGGCAAGGAGGTTACGGGGATGGTTGGCGTTGGAGTGGTTCATGGAGAGTAGATCATCAGTGCAGGAGGTGGAGGAGTGGGAACGAAGCTTGGACAGGTTTCCCTGGCGCCGATAGGCGTGGGCGTGGAGGCGGTCCAGGGTGGCACTGCGAGGTACTTCAGAGGAACGCTCTGCCTCACCGAAGCGCTTGGGCACAGAGTAGCTTCGCTGATGGCGGATTCGCTCGGACGCCGTTCCTGAACCGGGGACCAAATCCAGCTGACTGGTGCTCTTCCTGTTCATCGTCAGCTTCCCATCAATAGGAAGCTCCGGAGAAGGAGCCCTGGGAGAATATTGAAAATGTTTACACAAGAAACTAAGTTCGCTTTGACTTATTTTTACAAAAAAACGCTGACGCTCGTGACCTTTGTAACAAGTTCAGACATAATCTTTATTACGTGTGCGACGATGAATTAGTAAAAAAAAAAAAAAATGAATAAAATAAGGAATAAAAATGTGATAGTGTTCGCAAATTGCTGCGGAATAAGATCGATAAAACTCCGCGGCTTGTTGCTATAGGAAGATAATCAACTTCGTGTCGGTAACAGTAACTCTGCGTCATCATTTTCAGCGTCACATCACCCCGTTATTGATTCCTGTCCTATAACAGCATACCAACTAATGTTTTATTCCTTACTTATAATTGCACCGCTATAAAACCGCCATGAAATAGAATTGTAAAGAAAACATCGTGCGCTAGACCCTGAGCAGAACATGAAGCGTAGAGTGAAGAGTCTGTGGTTGTTACCGTGTAAGAACCGTCATTAAGTCATTGTTCTTCAGGCACTCGGCCAGGTTGTCCACTACAGATTCGAGCGTTAGGAGAAGCTCCATGACATAACCCTGAGAAGAAAATAAGCGCTGATGTTATCCGTAACGACAAATCGCATTGCAGAGTATTTAATCGAATCTGGTGTTTAATCAGTCTCACCTGCACCTCCTCTCCATGTTCCCCCACCACCTCGACGAGGCGAGAGAGCAGGTCAGACACGGCCAGGGCCGAGAGCGGCTGCCTCAGAGCGCGGAACAGCTGGAAAGCGCGGCCGGCGTAATGTCTGGACGAGCTGCACAGAGCAGTCTGCAGAGCTACGTCACTCAGATGCTGCTCCAAACACGCGCCTGAACGCAAACACACACACACACACACGTCACGCGCAAACACTACGTCTCTCCATCGTACGAGTGTTGCTTTCATTCCGAATGTATGACCGTTATACTAATAATCATTTCCACGTCATCATCGTCATAATGGAAAGCGCTTGAAAGTCTTGCCTGCTTTGGACTCTTTGAAGACAGAAACGATGTGATGCACGAAGTTGGTTAGCTGCTCGGTGCTTTTGGAGTGCTGGTTTTTAGGGCTGATATCTTCGTGACACCACAACGGCCCAAATGGCCTAAAGATAACAGGAAATACACCATAAATATTAAGACCGGTATGTGAAGGACGTGTGCTTTATAATAACGCTCATCGCTCGGCACATCGGAGTACGGTGGAACATCTACGATTCCCTGCGTTCATAAAAGTCTAGCTTATATGATCACAATCCGATTAGAAACGTATGATGTCATAACCACGGTTATACAACAGAGCTGTTGATGAATGGATTCTGTCTGGTCGGATGGCGTTGATGTATGAATGTGCTCGTTCTAATACACCACCACTTCTATAACAACTTAACGACTAACGCAGGGACAAGTTCAACACAAACGTACGAAAAACCGTGTGTTACTGTAGATATGATATGGTGAGAACCTGTGAGTGTTAGAAGTGTACCGTTTAGAACTGTCACTATTTTTGATTAAAGATATGACAAAACGTTAAAAAGTGTGCATATACTTTTGATATTATAATGAATATTTTTATGTCATTTCACTTTTTCAGCATTCATGGGAGATCATACGGTAAATCTCGCAGCAACAGATGGGTTTGTCCCAAACAGTTGCAGTGATAGCAGATCACCACTAGGTGTCAGGCAAGGCAAACAGATTTATTAGAGAACGTGAGCGTTCACCGTGTGCTGAGGAACTCCACAAGCTTGCTGCTCTTCTCGTCAGTGTCGGTGCTGCTCTCCAGTGTTTCCGACTCCTCGGTGGAGAAGTGCGGCAGGTTGCTGCTGCTGCTTCCCAGACTCAGACTCGAGGACGTAGACGAGGAGCTTAATCCAGAGTCAGGCACCGGAGATGCCTGGGCGTCTCGCAAGAAATCCACACCACCTGCGGACAAGACACGGGTATGAAGGGAAAAAGTCCTGCAGTTCATCTCCAGGTTCTGCACTCGATGAAGTTATAAATGGTCTGAGAGCATAAACTTGAGGAATTTGGGACAGTCTGGATTGGACTGGATATGGACTTGATTACTTTACAATGTTGGCCTGTTGTGCTCAGCAATAAACACGTTCGTTGTCTTTACTCTGAGTGTGAAATGATTAGAAATGATGGCTTCACATAGTACACCACGGTGAAATGCCAACAGCTACAACACAGGTCTTTGGACTGGGGGAGGAAACTGGAGTACCCGGAGGAAGCCTTCAAGGCACAGGGAGAGCATGCAGGCTCTGCACACACAGGGCGGAAGGTGGGATTCGAACAAATCATGCTGACCACTATATACGCAATATAAATATTAAAAACAATTATTCAGCAGTTCACTTAAGTCAGGAAACGTTTCCAGGAAACGTTATCATTATTTTGAGATATTAAGACATACGGTAACGCCACGGAACACTGATGAAGGGTTTATTTTGTTTTCAAAATGCTAGAAATGTAGACGTGGTCTTCCTCAAATTTAATACATATACAATTAACCCTCTAACCCCGTAATACCGAAAAACCGGCTTGCCCGTCTGCGATCTATTCCCGTAAGGACGATATACCGGCTTGGTCGTCTATGCCAAATCCCCGTAAGGCCGATAAAGCGGCTTTACAGTGTAAACGTTTTCCCCGTAAGGCCGGTGTACCGGCATCACTCTGCTATGATTCCTTACTTATTTAATTATGATTGTTTGACCCGGAAGGTTGACGACGTCGCGACGTGATTACGTCATTACGCCGTCATTACGATGAAGATGATCCAAGCGTGAAAGCTGTCGATAAACTTACGGTGTAATAGTAGAAGTGAACTTAAAATGCCAAAGCGAAAAGCTAATCGTGTTCCAGCTAAAGTTACACCCACAGTGAACACGGGTACATCTAAAACAGTGGAAAAAAAAGAAGAAAACATACACAGTCACACAGGCGAGAGCGAGGATTCTAGATAGTGACAGCAGTGTAAGTTCAGGCGATGTCGAAACCGAAACCGATAGTGACAAATCCTTCCGTTGAAAAGAAGAACAACCCCCGACAAGGAATCACAAACTGTTTTCCGTTGTCGGGAACGCGACCAGTTTGTGTGCGTTCGTGAAAACACCACCTGCTGGTCTGATTACCACCAGAAAGTTGACTTTTGGCGCTAAAATGCATTTATTCAAAGGCACTGACCACGCTATGCTCGTACGGTACTTCTAAACGAGTAGAAGGATTTCTCTAGTTAAGAATTGTGCTCCAAGTGGAGTAAAAACACCGAACTGCTTCATTTTCAACGTAAGATTACACAAAGACATTATTATAAGTTGTTTCAAGGCCTAAAAATGTTCAAATTAAAACGGTGATTTTGGGGCCGATTTTGGCCCGGGAACTCGGGGTTGGCGTGCGGTTTCTGTGGGGAATTTGGGGGTGTGGGACATAATACTGTGGGAACTAAGGGGTAAGAGGGTTAAATGAAATAAAAATGATACAAATACACACAATTATTATTATTACGCGCACCAAATATATACATATGATATCATGTAAGGACAGAGTAAGTGAGTTCAGTGAGGTAAGTGAATGAATTTATATCGATGTATGTTTAAGTAGAGGGTTGACCTCAGTGGATGATAAAGTGACTCGGAGTCAGCTGGTTATTTTCACATAACGAGACACAACCGGAGGCGAAGCGACTCGGCAGCAGAGGCGAGGCCATGACATGGGTATTAATCTCCGTCATAGTGTTATGACAGCGTACAGTGAATAATATACGATCGATGTCAGTTCAGCTGAGACCGGACACGCTCGACCGAGCGACAAATTCAAGACCTCGTCTCACACACACCAGCCGCTAGTGGATGTCCCTTTTAGGGCAGGAAGATAAAAACAGAGCAGTGGAATGCTCTAATCAGGGCGCTAATCAAGCCGCCGTGTACGCATGATTGTTCTTGGCTTGGCGTTCTTTTTCGTCCGATAAGTACGCCCTCGTCTCTCAATCCAGACAGATGAGAATAGCACCGCCGTCTAAAGCTACTTCGGAAAACGTGTTACGTCACTGACAAGGTGTGCTTCTAAAAATAGTGCAGTATGAGGGTGTTGTTTTTTCATGAGGAGTCACAGGTCTATCGGAGTCCAACGTTCAGAGCTCATGATCGTTGAGATCCATTGAAAAGTCTTACGGATGATACTTCGGACCCCTAACACAGGAAGCACTTAAAACAGGTACTAACCTCGAGTGTAGTATACAATAACAAATACTTGTTGTTGGAATGTTATCGTAGTGAGCTCACATGTAGAGGCTTGTTACTGAATGTTTTATGACGGTTTACATATAATAGGCAATTGAATAAGGAAAAAAGAAACGAGCGTTCCATCAAATACCTAAATCTTAGTATTTAAGGGGAACAGAACACAGACCGGAAACCTTTTTAGGGGGGAACATTTACATTATTTGCGCCTTCGGTGCGAATATAAACCTGTAAGCTATTTCCTTTGCCAGTACACAAACTGCACCTTCCTGTCGCACTAATTCTACAAAACCACGCCCACTGAAACAGCAAGCAAGAGGTATGATAACTAACCGTCTCGGCCCTTGCTTTCCGGCACTCTAATTATGATTTAAAAGAACCCTAAGCGCAGCATGGGGCATGCAACACTGACATACCTGTGTAGAAGGACTCCGTCTGGTAGCTGGGACGGGTGCCGAGACTTTTGCCGTGCATCAGGTCTGAGGAGACCAGAGGGAAACTCCTGCTGCAGGAGAGCGTGAGGAGTAAGTGCAGGAGGAGATGTTTACAGTGCTCGAACACCTCGGGCCGACAGTGGTCCATTCCTGAGTCGGAGACACGACACAGCGTCCAACATTCATGTTAAACTTCATGCAGCGGGATCTAAAGCGGGATCTCTAACGTGACAGGGTTTAACGCATACATTAGCACCGTGAATAAATTAGCTATAAACTGTTGAAAATATTAGCACCTTTCAATTATTATTATTATTATTATTATTTTCCCATGTGATTTCTGTTCCATTTAATGTCATGGAACGGCCATAAGACAATCCTGTAATGAAAAGCTGTAATGCCTTATACCCATTTTAATGAAGGGTGCCAATAATTTTAGAACTTTCATTAGGCTTGAACGTTTTGTCCTTCAAGTGCATTTAAAGTTCTATGAAAACACGAGAGCAGACAGTTAATAAACCTGCAGTTACTAAAATCAAGATATTTGGTGAATACTTTGTTAGTATTTTTGTTTTGTCTGTGACAATAATAGCATGTCTGGGGAAACTTTGATTGGCATGTCAAAAGTGTGTGTGTGTGTGTGTGTGTGTGTGTGTGGGAGTCTATGTGTGTGTGTGTGATAGCAGTCTCTGAATAAAAAGAGGTCCAGGCATTCCAGATTTTTTTTGTCGAAAGATAATTCGATATCACCCAGCATGAATCAGGCCCAGAGGAACGATTTCACCGAATACAAAACAAGATAGTGACAATTTCAAAGCCCCATCTGATGAGTATCATCACGCCTCATGGACTCTAAAGAATCACAGGATTATGGAGGGAAAAAAAAAAACCTATTCAAGATTGATTTGTGCTGTACACAGGACTGCATGCAACATTAGTGATGAAACCAATTCTGTTCCCTATACACATATAAACAAGAAAGAAGGAAAGAATATATATTATATCTCACCCAGAAAGAGGGCATGGAGCAGAAGGGGCAGGTGTATACTCCAGTCCTCTTTCACACTGTGATCCACCACCAGCTCCGTCATAAAGATCACAGCTATATTACACCTGAGGAACCAACACAGGAACAGGCTCTAAAACCGTCCTCCCAGCCGTGTATCATACAAACAACACGCTTCGCGTCGTCGAACATCATTCCTTTCGACCCGTGAATGAGTGACGCTGAAGAGATATACATCGGGTGCGGTAAACAAGCAGCGCTCGGCAGCGGCGGCTGCGTAAATATGTTTAATGACCATGTTGCGGACGTTCTCTGCACATGAAAAGTGTCATCTGACCTGTGTAACGGCCCACGCAGGGTCACGGTTTCAGGCAGGAAGTCGACCAGAGGGGCCCAGCAACCTCCGTTAGCCGGCATGGGCAAAGGCAGCGGCTGATTGGTCTCCAGGACATTCATCAGCCAACCAGCATACGGTGGGAGGGGCTCATCTGCATATCAGGGAGGAAATTTGATATATTTCACTGTATATTTATGACCTGATCAACTGCCACTGATGCGAGCTCTTACACAGTTCTGAAAAGAAACCGGAGAGGATAAGTGGTATAGAAGACGGATGGACGGATGGAAGTCTGTTATAAGATTAATCAGGACACTGTTGGGTTTCTGTGTGTAGAGTACCACGACTGCGTTTAGCTGCTAGTGGCTTAGGCCACTGGGAAAGGGAAGGGGTGTGAGCCCCCTGCTGGGCAAACAATTCACACCTCTCCACAGTACCATTGGTAAAGAGATCAGACGGACAGCATGACTAAAGCTTTTTAAATAGTAAAACACTGTATACAACTGCCACGATAAAATGATAACATTTAAACCTAGTAGGCTGGGTCAAAAAACAAACAAACAAACAAACAAACAGAAAAACCTACGCAATTTATTGCGTAATACATTTACTGCAAATTCTTACAGCCTTGAGTGTTTACTTTTCATGTGAGCCATTAGCCGTGGAGTATGACGTCCCAAAAACATTCAGTGCTGAACACGAGCACCCCAAAAAACAGACAGAAATTCAGTTTTTACTAAGCTTTTTTCAGCCTCCTGCTCTTACCCATAATCCCCCTGTACGCGTCACAATGCAAATATGCATTTAACACAGACCTATAAACCTGGCCTCAGGCTGCGTTCGAGCTTGAGGACATCCGTCAGTCTCACCACACAGCACAGCAGCACAGTTCACTAAAGTTCACTCACTCTTTTCCTCGTCGTACGAGCCTCCGGAGCTGTTGCTGTAGCGGGACTCCAGACGGATATGAGCCCTCATCATACTTTTAAGCCTAAGCACACAAAACACACAGACCTGCCTGTCAGGAATATGTCGCATGTTACAGGAATGTTGAAAATAACCCCAGTGGGTGGTACTGTCCTTACGTCTCTGTTCCCGTAGGTATTTTAAGTGGATACGCGTGTAAGGTAGAAGTCGCTACTATACCTGTCCTCACTTTCTTTTGCCAATTTTGGGTCATCAAGGTCAGGAATGTTCTCCTCGATGGCGACGACTGTATTGCTGCTGGATGTCGTACCTGTAGAGATGACGTGTTATCCTTTTGAATTTTGCAGTGAGAGTGAGAATCGTTGTTCTAGATGGTTGTGTGTCCTGTCTAGCATTTCCTAGTGGATATTAAAGTCATATTTCAAGACAGCTGTCATTCATGCCGTGTGTGTGTGTGTGTGTGTGTACCAGAATTGGCAGTGGGTATTTTGCTGGTGGCTGAGAAACGGTAAAACGGGGGATTGTCACAGTGCACCACCATGGGATTGACCGGGTCAGTCTGCTGGAGCTCAAACAGCAGCTCTTCCATCGTCTGCGTGGTGTTGTTCCGACACAGATAGATCACCACCTTCTTAATCTGAGAGACAAAGAGAGAGAGAGAGAGATTAATACGTGAGACAGATATGGGCTGCATCATCCAGTGAGGCCCTATTTAAATGACAAGATGGTGATGTTGGAGCACGTGGATGCTGATGAAATATGTCAGGACTATTGGTGTGGTTGGTAAATCTTAAAAATGTATCATCAAATGGCCAAAAGTTTGTGGACACCGGATCGTCGCACCTATATGTGGGCCTTCTCCAAACTTTTGTAACAGTACTGGAAGCAAAATTGCATAGGATGTCTTTTTGTACTCTAGCATGAGAGTTTTTTTTGCACCGAATTAGTATTGTGAGATATTTTGTTAATTCTGTTAATCATTCAGCCGTTTGATCAGACGATTCAGTCAGCCAGTGGTGTGAAAGTAGACGAAGTAGCCTATTTATGCTGTAAAAAGGGAGAACCGGGTTGTTAGGATTGAGGCTTTTAGTTAAGGCTTGAAATCAGGAAAATACCGCATTAGCACTGGCGCTTAATTACAACGGGGTCTCGAATGTGGGAACGTCAACACATATTTTGACCCGAGTGGGTTTGAAAATGTCACTGTGGCTGCTGCTTGTTGTGCCACTCCTCCCATGTCAGGACATTTCTGTGTATTAAAACAGAAACTGGTGAGAACAGAGAATAAATTAGCTTAATCAAATTAGCTACACAACGGGCATTATACCCACAAGTCATGCTTGCGTCCACATGGAAATACACCCATGTTGTTGTTTGACACGTTTTGGATTCTTGTGTTGTCGCTTGAGCACCTCAGGGCTACTGGCTCTAATATTAGATGTTGTCTAACATGAGTTATCACACGCTATTTAACATTTCCAAATGACACTCATCCTCACCTCCACCCTTCACCCTTGACAATAGCGGTCTTAACAAACCTAGTTAAGTGCCTAGCGTTGCCAATGGGCAAGTACGAACACACGCATGATTTCAGTTATTAGAAGTAATGGTAAGCATGCAGTTTAAGCAGGACTGATATTTCCAGAATGTGCAGTCGCACAGGACTCACGTGTGGTAGGAGAACGGTGTCGCTGCTGACGCCACACAGACTGACGAGGAACTGCAAGGTCGTACGTAGGTTACTGCTCCATTTCTCATTGGAGACCACGGCGTTCCAGGCTTGCTCCATCTCCAGGCCCGGCACATCGTCACCGTACTGACAAGAATTTATTGATTTATTTTATTTAAATACATAAAGCACATATCTGATGTGCTAATCTAATCAAAGCCAATAAGTAATACAGCTGAATCGAATACGGATACCTATCTAAAGAACTTATAAGAAGAGCGGTACAAAGTCCGAGATAACCACGAAGGACTATTCACACAGTTATTTGTAACATTAAGACATTTTTCAACATGATTTAAACATGATCTTCATCTGATGTACTGAAACGCTGAAGCTTTTCGAGAAGCCCAAAGCTTCGCGCCCTTTTTTTTTTGTTTGTTTTTGTTTTTTAGAAAACATTCTTCCATGGGTTTCTTCACATAATCAAGAGTTCTCGGCCTCCAGAAAGGGTTCTAGTTTGGACCACGTTCAGGTAGAGAAGCACACACACTGTTATCGGGTTCTACATTGAAGAACCTTTAAGAATCCCCTCAGAGGAACAATTAGAGAAGCAAAACATGCTTACACTATTAGAAATGGATTAACTAAGAACGAATGGTTCTTTGCTGCCCCAAAGGGATCTAGTTCGGAAGAGGATCACGCTCTTGTAACGTTCCAGAGGGGCAACCAGAGAACCCTTAGGGGCCCAGATTGGGCCTTCTTTTCTAAAAGTGTATTTGGGGTGCACCCATTTTGTAGTGTTGTTTGAATTCTGCTTTAGGTGAAGATCAGACTACATTTGATAAATATTTAACGCAGAAGTCCTGGTAATTCCAAAGGGATCGCAAACTTTCTCTTGTAACTGTATTGGTATTGTCTCTACTGCTTGCAGCCAATAAAAAACCTTGACGTGATCTTGCTTGGAAAATATAATTTGCCCAAATTTTGGTTACTCCTGTAATGTTACGTAGTGATGTCATGGATTACCTTGGCAGTCATGAACATTAGGTTGTTGAGGACGAGCGAGGTTGCTTGTGCTGAGCCCCAACCGGAACCCTGAAGGTGTGATGAGGGTTGGGGTATGCAGTGACCCCGCCTTCTTTTCTCCTCTACTTGGTGGGCAGGGCTGGAGGTAACCGGAAGTAGACCTCCATCCACCAGCTCAATGTTTCTGAGCCACGGCAGCAAGTAGGTCAACATCACCTGCCTCCCGTTGGCATGAGTGGAGGGAAACCTCTGGCTGACCTCTAGAGATCATGGATCACGACAGAGAAAACAAGTAAGCCTGCATGTGAGACTTGTATTTTGTGAAACTCGTAAACATGGATAACCGGATGAATCACCCACCTGAGAAGAGGGGCAGTGTAAGTTCCGGGTACATCCTGGCAAGCTGGGCAGAGAGCTGGCCCACGGAAAGACTGTAGAGGGGGGGCAGAGGCCTGTGTGTACCATACAGAATCCCGCTACTCTTCTCATCCACTATCCTCTTAGAGTACACACACAATTTAGACTCCAGAATCTGATGCAACGGAACACACACGACATATTTACTCCATGATACAACTCAATCTATTTTCGATCGATGAGTCCTTTTAATCCATAATCACCTGCATTAGCTGCATAGAAATCTCATAGATCTCTCTGCTGTTGTTTGACGCTTTGAAGAGGATGAGGTTCAGCAAGGTTACCATGTCACAAGGGTAATTCCTGCACGGGAAAACCAAAATAACGCATTAAAATGAGGTTCGGGCCAATAATTTTATACACTTGCACGACATTACACATTAGAGAAGAACGTGTCAGAGTCTCCATGCAAACCATACTCGTTATAGACACACCCCCTATTATTGGTTGGTGTTTAAAGTTACATTAAAAGAAAAAGAAAAAAAAAAACACCCAAAAAATCCTTCTCATAAGTTCCAGGTGTCATACTGTATCTCTGTCCATCTTGTACTCCAACTCCCAGAATCCTTGGTGAGTCGCATCACATCACAGCCAGCGCAGCAACCACCACAAATAGAAAATCTCAGAATTGAGTCCCCGAACCAATCATATGACCCCTATTTCCCCTCACAGTCCCCTGACTACTAATTACACACACTTGTCTGTCTTTTGAGCATTGCTTAATCAATTCTATTCTGTTTCGAATATCGCCGGACTCTTCCATAATTCATAAGCACAACTGTGGTAACTGATCTCCAGTTATAATGTGAATGAGTTATATCGAAGTCCTCTGCGTTAGTGAGTGAACGTACTGTGTATTTACACAAACTCAGGAGCTCGTGTAGGATTTTGCGCCGGGATGTAGTTTTCCCGAACGAACTGGATGTTCATGGATACATGCCATCATCGCCATGTTCACGCGCTACACCATGCAAATTTCGTTTTACCTAATAAGCAAATCGGACCCGGTTTCCAAGAAAGCCCCGAGCTGTTAAATGTCACTGCGACAGTTCAGAATGAAACTTATTGCGCTATAAAAATAAAGCGCGTGAATAAATCTTAAAAAACAAGCACCCTGGACACGACAAATGCCTGTAAAGTGAGTACAATGCATTTCAAATCTAACCGTACATACGACTCATGAGACACACCTGTATTTTATCTTACAGGAGGTTACACACCCTTACGTGCACTGTATTTACCGGATAAAAAGTTCGACTGTGGTTTTGATTTAATGCCCAAACCCACCTTCTTCCACAGACAGTGGCGATGGCTTTGAAGCAGCCCGAGGCGAGTTGGTACGAGCTGGTGTAGCAGCGATCCATGGCCCAGTTGAACAGATTGACCTGATCTGGGTTCAGTTCCAGCAGGAGCACCACCACCTCACAACCCAACTGATGAACCTACAGGAAACATCATACTTCTAAATAATTCTGATTAATCCTTATGATCTGTTTAGGTGAAAATCACCAGCAGCCATTAGGATTTTTGTGGAACCTATTTACAGTGTGAAATTTGGCTGCATCAGTAAAATAAGTGTTTAAAATGGCTGCTTGTCAGTGTAAAAGAAAGGTGCTTTTACTGACTAGATGTCGGGAAAAATGCCCTGTGCCTATTTCAATAAATATGGGTTGTAGCTAATTAATGGTATAAATTTGTATAAATGCATTGCATAACTTAAAACATGAAGAAATGCTAAGTTAAAGAATTACGACAGCATTTATGAAACAAACAAACAAACAAAAAAAATGAATCTCTATTTGACGTAAATCTCATTTAATGCTATGGAACACTTACTGACAACTTAGACTTCCATTATAAGTGAGTTTCAAGTGAACAGGTTTCTGTTTTTTTAAGCAGTGCGCGCTTAAATCAAATAAATGAGCCTGATTGAAATCAGTGATGAAGATGTACATGCAGAAACTTGAATGGATAGCACAGGCATTTTATCATGAAATGCACTCTTATTTCCACAACAATACATGTCCCATATGCACTGATATCCAGGCATTTGGGACTCCATAGCAGCACAGTAATATAAACCCGGATTTCCCACTGACAGATTTAGACTCAGCATGAGCCAATTTAATGGCCTTTGTTATTGTAATGTTTTGAGAATAGTATTGTGATGAATGATAGGCTGTGTACCCGCAGATCCTGGCAGGCTAAGATGTTATCCAGCCACTTGTAGAGGTAGCCGTCTGGAGAGAGACCCACGTTGTCAAACACAGGGCCACAACAAAGCACAGACGACATGGCCTGAGAGAAACAGCGGAACGACGACATGTTTAGCATTTAAACGTATTATTCAGTCTAGCCCGAGACTGTGCGTTTGGAAACCAACGCATGTAGAAGTGCTTAATCATTTTATATAGTTCTGTATACATTATTTCATTTTCTTGGCGTTGGTGGGTATAAGTAGGGTTTATGGTTGTGGGTCTTTAGTATGTTTGGAGTAAGAATAGTAGAAGTAGTGGTTTTAGTCATAGTAGTAGTAGTAGTAGGAGGAGGAGGAGGAGGAGTATTAGTATTAGTATTAGAAGTATTAATAATAGCCGCAAACATAGTCTTACTGGTAATAGTATGAGGAGGAGGAGGAGGAGGAGGAGGAGGAGTACTAGCAGTAGTAGTAGTAATAGTATTAGTAATAGAAGTAGTAGTGTTGGCAGTATCATTATCAGTACTATCAGTAGTGGTAGTAGTAGCAGTAGGAGTATTAGCAGTACTATGAGTAGTAATAGTAGTAGCAGTAGTAGGAGGAGGAAGAGGAGTATTAGCAGTAGCAATACTATTAGTATTAGACGTATTAGCAGTAATAGCAGCCGTAGTACTGTCAGCAGTAGTATTAATGGTAATGGTATTAGTATGAGTATTGGGATTACTATTAGTAGTAGTATTGATGGTATTATGATTAGAATTTAGTGGTAGTAGTAGTAGGAGGAGGAGGAGGAGGAGGAGTATTAGTATTAGAAGTATTAGTAATAGCCTCAAATATAGTCTTACAGGTAATAGTAGGAGGAGGAGGAAGAGGAGTCGTACTAGGAGTAGTATTAGTATTGGGATTACTATTAGTAGAAGTAGAAGGAGTATTATTATTATTAGAATTTAGTGGTAGTAGGAGGAGGAGGAGGAGGAGCAGGAGGAGGAGAAGCATTAATAGCATTAATAAAGATATTAGTGTTAGCAGTAATAGCAGCAATAGTAGTAGTAGTATTAATAGTAGTGGTATTAACATTAGTAGTGATAGAAGGAGTAGTCTGGGTAATATTATTAGAATTTGTGATTGTAGGAGGAGGAGGAGGAGGAGGAGGAGGAGGAATATTAGATAAACTTTTTTACTCAATGATAATACAAAAAAAAAAGAGTCAATGATATATCCAAATGTGGGCAAGGGGGATTTGTACTGTTTTTTTCAGATTTGTACTGTTCCCACATGCACACACGCACACACACACGTTCCCAATCCCATCCGGAGTATAACATTACATTACTTTTCAGAAGTGGGATCTTTCCTAGCTCTTTACCTCACAACCAAAAACCTATAGAACTTTAGATTCCGTGCACTCACATCCTGTTCCATTTTACATTTTCAGACAGGTAAAAGTTCTGAAATTACATGCTTCTAGCCACAGACACAGACTGGCATGGGATCAGTTTACACCCCTCTCCCACTGTTATTCCATAGAGGTTATCACACGTGTTCTCCGCTAAAACAATATAAAGAAAAGCACGAATATTCATCACAGATTGTGAAACAGAACCCTACAGCTTTTCTCACCTCTGGTGTAGGTACACACCGATGTTTTGTCATTGTGCAATCATGCGGTACCACCGATGTCATTAAAACCGCTGCAGTCACCTATTAAATCTATTATCCAAACACAACCCTTGAATTATCAGCTTTCTTCTGCACATTCAGACCTACACAGCGACTCAAGACTGCTAATTACTCTGGATTGAGTGTGTTTATATATAAATGGCATGGGTATAAGGGCTTAATTCTCTTAATTCCTTCATCTGGGTCATAACTGGCACTAAAGACGGACATTTTATTTAGCGTTTATGCTGATAATTGGAGTCAGTATAACAAAATTAGTCGTTATTATCAGCCTTGATAAATCAGGAAGATCTTTCGAGTGGAAAGTTCTCTGTCCGTGAAGCGCTTCCTGTGTGGGGAAAACTTAAAATTAAGACTTCTATAAATGTTCACTTAACGTCAGTTCACGGAAAATGTCACCATATCGACGATTACACCATTTCAAAAAAAAAAAAAATCCTTTTTTTGTGGACAGTCCACCACTAAAGTCACAAAATGTTTAAGTGGTTACTATAGAAACAATAATGTGTTAGAATACGTGCATTCATAATATTATAATCTTGTGATTTGACATCCAGTACTACTCTTAGCGTTATTGTTATAGAAAATGACCTTCTCACTCAGAATTCAGCAGTGCTGTAATATAAACAAGTATAACAGCATGTCAAATTGACTCTAAATACCCATCAATCTATACAATGCAATACAATACAACTTTATAGTCATCCGAGGCTAAAATTTCTATTTGACCGCACCAGCAATATGAAAGACACATACAGTACAGCACAAATCTTAGCAACATCATCCCATCCATCCATCCATCCATCTTCCATACCGCTTTATCCTTTTCAGGGTCACGGGGGAACCTGGAGTCTATCCCAGGGAGCATGGGGCACGAGGCGGGGTACATCCTGGACAGTGTGCCAGTCCATCGCAGGGCACAATCACACACACACTCACACACCCATTCATACACTACGGACACTTTAGACACGCCAATCAGCCTACCATGCATGTGTTTGGACTGGGGGAGGAAACCGGAGTACCCGGAGGAAACCCCCGCAGCACGGGGAGAACACGCAAACTCCACACACACAGGACAGTGTTGGGATTCAAACCCCCGACCCCGCTAAGCCGCCGTGCTTCACGTTACAAAAATAAAACTTAAAATGAATTCTAAACTGGAACTAGATCCCTTCTACTGGAACTCCTGCTCTAATGAAGATTACATATAACTTCAATTTCTTCTCCCATTCCGTCTACATCTTATTTATTTTCCTTGAAAAGAAACTCAGAGCTTCTATATGCAGCCCAAATCAGATGAAAATCCAGAGTACTGTAAATCTAGCCGGCTCAGTGTTGCATTACCTTCAGGGCACAATACTGATATCGAGTGATTTGATGGTTCCGGTCGCTGTAGCGGTCCAGGGGTGTGAACATGATGCTGAAAGGACCAGCCCATTGACTGAAGAGGATGAAGAGGTGATGTCGTAGGCTCTGCTGGGGAAACAGGAAGCGTCGGTGGTGCACTGAAGACAGACAAAGATGTCATTATGAGTCAGCTTTGACCTTTCTAATAAAGCATTTATCATGAACATTTTTTTTTTTTAGTATTTACTAAAAAAACAGTCTGCAAGTGAACTCTGTGTGTCTGATTCAGACAATGTCTGATATTGTAACTCCAACATAACATTTGGTATTGATTGTGAAACCCGTTCTCTGAATGGTCGTCTCTGTCGTTTTATGAGGAAATCTGAAATAGCCGAGAATAGCTCGTCATTCTGCCCTTTACATCATTACAATCATTACTGCGATTTTCAGAAGAATCTTACAAAGAGAACTGTAAATGCTATCAGTCAGACAGAAGGGCAACAATGAAGTTAGTCATATTAATAGGAACAACTTGGAATAAAACATTTGCCAAACTTATGTTCCATCATGGAAAGTCTGAGTTCATGAACAGCAGTCACACTGTCCTCGTTCAGAAGCGTCTCTGGGTTCTACACTGAGGGAACTGTTTTATTTGGGAGTTCGGGCTTTACCAGGGACACATTGTATGAGGTTGGCCACCATGGAGCTAAAGTGGGATCGGATGTCTCTGAGGATCTCCATGTCTTTGTCGTTCTCAGCCTCCAAAAGCATCCTGGTCAGATCCACATACTCCAGAAAGAGAGCGCCAAGAGCCAGAGTGTCCCGTTCCAGTGCTCCATTAGTACTGAGAGAGAGAGAGAGAGAGAGAGAGAGAGAGGGAGAGAGAGAGAGAGAGAGAGAGAGGGAGAGAGAGAGAGAGAGAGAGAGAGAGAGAGAGAGAGAGAGAGAGAGAGAGAGAGAGAGAGAACAGGAAAATTCAATGAATTCAGATAAATATAAAATATACTGCGTCTCAAAAAGTGTAGGATAAAGCATTATTCCTGGAAATGGATCAGCTTTTGTTTATAACGAGCTCTTTAATCATTCCTTATTAATTAGTGATGAACTTCCAGTGTAAAATACATGTGAACTAAAGCGGCTATAGAGTGCATTATGTAGGCTATATACAGTAATCCTTTATGCCATCTCTATCAAATATGCATATATATATATATATATATATATATATATATATATATATATATATATATATATATATATATATATATAGTAAATATTTGGAGATACAAATAAAGAAAAATGATAAACTTATTATCCTTGTTAATAACTTCGTATGTATGGCAGATTTTTAGATGTACATATATATCCTGGCTTGCCTAGGAAAACAAGCTAAACATCAGCAACAAGAAGTAAATAAATCAATGAGAAAAAAATTTCCAAATTCATTACGGATGACAGTTTTAACTGTGTGCAGTTTATGTCATATGAATGCACGGTGCTGCTGATGTTCGAGATTTAATTATAGGCTCAATAATAATAAAATTATTACAAAAACAAATACTATATGTTATACTACTTCTTTTTTTTTTTTTTTGAGGAATTTTGACGTCCCTAGTACATAATAAAGTCACATTTTCAGAGGACATGACGCCAGTGCATAAACTCAGCATGTGTTTGATTAAGGGTAAATCCAAGAACCGTCCTCAAAGTGAGTAGCTGAGGTCAAAACACAAGACGGATAGCGTAACGAAAAAGAATAACCGATAATCGAAACACAAGAACGGGTTCAGGCCCGAACCAGGAAGAACTACACAAAGAAACACGGAAGACAGGAAACTGAGGTGTGAACTAAATGAGGCAAAAACATGACGCGACTCAACGGGGAGAAAACGAAACAGCAGGTCAGAAATAACCAAACTAATCAAGGCGAGGCACGACACAGGTGAACACAGTAGAGTAATCACGGAATATGAAGACTACATGAGAGCAGCTAGGAAACCCCCTGCTCACCGAGAGTGGGAATCCACAACATATTCATACAAAAACACACACACACACACACACACACACACACACAGTCAGATAAAGATGAATATACCACTCTCACCTGTCGCTGATAACCCCAGAATCAGCCAGCAGCTCAAAGATCCTGAGCA
Organism: Ictalurus punctatus; assembly: GCF_001660625.3. Taxonomy (NCBI): domain Eukaryota; kingdom Metazoa; phylum Chordata; class Actinopteri; order Siluriformes; family Ictaluridae; genus Ictalurus; species Ictalurus punctatus. The sequence goes on from NC_030432.2 coordinate 24,202,530, forward strand.
GTTGGAGCCTCAGCAGATCCCTTCGCTCTCTCCGCTTCTTATTCTGATGCATAACAAGCGCTCAGTGATTGAAGTAAATTGCATCCATAAAGAAAGCTTCATACCGTTTTTATACAACCATCCATCTTGTATTTACGCAACATAAACATACACGGTGTACATGGCTGTATGGACACATTATAAGCATTTACACAAACAGATACAAGGCACTCTGTTGCATTCTATGTGCAGCACTTCACAAGTGAAGTGAATTCACACAGAACAGGTGAACACATTAGGGTAATCAACCAACGGCTCGACAGGGCGTGGGGACAGGACCAAAACCGAAACAAAAGCACACGTCATAACAAAAGACCACTGAGTGAGTGTCTCAGTGACCACGGAGTGTTAGCCAAGCTTTCACTAACTGCGCGAGCACTATCCTTTGATTGGATTTCTACACACTTGTACATCCTATGCAGATGTTATGGTATAGACACTGACCTCCGGTCTCTTTTCCAGAGCTTCCTTCATCAAAGGGTGCAGTTCTTCGATCAGTTCTCTGCACGAAACACACCAACAGATACATTTTTTAAACAAATTCGACAAGAGTACAGCAAAGTTATTTGGTTTCCATGAAAGTCATAACTACAATGAACTCCGTACACGTAGCACGTTATAATGCCCTCAGAAGTCATTATACATGTTGTTATAATTATTTATCACAATGCATTATAGTTTACAGCTACTTTTATGACGCACGATAAGTAGTGCCTATGACTCAGCGAACTGGGCCTAAATTTTGGTATTGGTGTGTTACTTAGAATGCATTGTTAACAATTTATTGATAAATACGGGCACAGGTTAGGAAACGACGGCGTTTGGATTTCTGACCTGAAAATGAGCGAGTTCGTGCGGCCGAAGCCCAGCACCAGCGCCTCGGTGATCTCGATGCTCTCGGAACGCATCAAGGGAACGAGCTGCTTTAATAGCCACGCTACTGAGGGCGTCCCCACCACCTGATGCACAACACACACACACCCACACACACATCATTACACTGTCATGTGTACAGCGCCATCCAAACGTACAATACTTACAACTTTCAAAAATGAATACAAGCTAAATGAATCAGCCGGTGCAACTAGAACGTGTTCATTAATGACTGTTAATTCTGAGTACGCACTTTGTAGTCGTAGCTGCTGCTGTTCTCACTAGTAGGGGTCATGATCTCTGGAGCGGAGGCTCGCAGATGTCCAGGGCTCATGATGCTCGGCTTGGCCACGCCGAAGCACAGGATCAGGTAGTTCCTCCACAGAGCCACGTAGTTGTCACCCGAACCCGCTGCACTCATCTTTTTAGCATTAGCTGGGTTGCTAACATCGACGGAAAACGATTTCACACATTTATTTATGAATGATTTATCATGTTATTCAGCATGTTGGGCATAGAATAAAGCACTCGGTCAGCTGAGAGAGCCGTGTCTCACCTGGGATCGATCACAGGCATGAGCAACTGCAGGCGGGTGAAGGCATAGGACCAGGCGTAGCTCAGCGCTGTAGGACACTGCTTAGGTAGATGTTCCTGTCTCAGCAGGCTGAAGAGGCAAAGAGCCCAGGGGTCCCGTGCCCACTGTGCCACCACCCACACCGACGAGGGGCTGCACACGTCATACTGACTGCTGAGGAGACTCCCGCTCCACTCCACTAACCACGCAAGGTCAGCCTGGTGTCCTGAAGGAATCGACGTCTGAAGTACAAACATAATGTTTGGACTGCTTGGTATTTTTAATAAAGCGTATCCGGGTTAATACCCAGTCGTTCCCCTTGACCTAAGTCTGGATGTGTTTTAAAAATAACGACGGCATGAAAAGTTTTAATGCGATTCAAATAATGTCTTAGATTTAAAACAACAGCACGGTCGCACACCAAACAATGCCTTTGACCTTGTCAAAAATATTCGTAATTCATAACACACGTCATGATTTCATAATCCTTGCATTCATTTTTCACTCAAACTCAGTCACTCTTCACAGTTTATGTCTTCTATTCCTCTCACGCGCCAACGCTTTGCTTAAACACCTGCATCTTGTACTTTTTATCCGTTTACTGATAGCGACAGCTCTACCACTGACTGCTACAGCGCACTGACACTGGAGACTCCTTCCAAAAATCCTAAATAAACATCTCCTGACAGACGTCACCATGTCAACAAAGACACGTTACTGTTTATTATTTATAAATCGATGTATTATTAGGTTAGATTATGTGGATTATCCTGTGCTCTAATGTGAATTAGTTGTGATAAGGTATTAGAACAAGCGCATTAATATAAACCGCTGATTGGCTGGACGAGACACCTCCTGACCAATCAGATTCGAGAATTCGATAACTACAGTAGTACAAATGCACTACTACAAAAGCACTTATTTGGACGTGCATTTCGAGTGCTGGACCTTGCAGGAAGTGAAGATTCTTTGCAGCACTGAACACACAGGCTCTGTACAGTCCACAACACACACTGAGTATTAATCTGAGTATTAATCCATAAACAGAGGGTGGACCGGCCAAACTAACTTGTATGATGGTGAGAACAGAGGCGACTTTGTGGCTGGACAGAGGCTGCTTCTGTGTGAGTTAAACCACACACACACACACACACACACACCCACACACACACACAGAATTGCTTACAGAATCGCTCAGCACATTTGTGAAGCTCTCCAGCACCACCGGGCTCGCCTGGTCCAGCACGTCCAGCATGGGCCGCTCATCATCCTGTCCAACACACACACATCCACCACACACTCGTGTTCACAAACACTTCCAAATTTCACTTTTTTTTTTTTTTTTTTTTTTTTTAACGTGTCCTTGGCTTTGCTTTCCTTATTAAACCCTCCATCAGGTGCTGGAATTTATAGACCTTCATTTATTTATTTATTTTTGCATTAGTGTACTTGTAATGCGCCAACTTGTTAGCATTATTTATAGCGCTCATAAAACCCCACCTAGCCGTTATGGCAGTTAGCTGCCCCAGGTGGTAAATTAGCAATACCGTTAGAGTAGATTAAATCAGATGGGGTTTACAAGGGGTAATTATTAATCTGCGATTTACGCCGTGTCTGAATCCATCACGTGAGTACGCATGTGTCCGTGTCGGTAAAGATGTCACTGTCTTTTACCTATTATAATCTGTTCTTTCAAGAAATAACCCCAGGTAATGGTCTATCATATCCCAAAAAATGAATCTATACACACGCTGATTCTCTTAATTCCACGTTTACTGTAGAGGACTGGAATTTCTCACAGGACAAAAATTGTATTAAACTGTTAAATATCTAGACATCTAAATATCCGTATTATTACGTATCTTGAAAATGCGTTCGGAGCTGTGAATGAATACATGACTGAGTCCAAGGATGGTTTTAGCCTTGTGTCCTCAAGCCCAGAATCAGAAATGTGGGTTGCTATAATGTACGCTGTGAGAGATGTGTGTGTGTGTGTGTGCTCTAACCTCAGTGTGTGAGACCGTGAGCAGGAGGAGGCGGAGCTCTCGGAGCACGGACACGGCTAGTTTGCGTGTAGCAGTGTGACAGGAGCAGAGCAGCACGAGAGCGAGACCCTCGAGAGCACGCAACACCGCCGAGAAAGGAGCAGCTTCAGCACGGAGCCTGGAGCCTGACGCACCCTGTAATAACTACACACACACACACACACACACACACACACAGCCAGATGTAATATACACACAGATACAATACATACAGTACATATACAATATCCACACACACACACACACACACTTTAAAAGTGTTAAACATAGTAAAATAACAACATGACGCATTCACATCAACTGAGTTCTATAAATCTTCCGTTTTAATTTATAACACAAACATGAAACGGTGTAGTGGATGGATTTATTTGATTTCATTTTGGAAGGTGATTAGAGCAACAGAAAGGTGTGAATCATCTTCGTGACATCCTGCCACACCCACCATCTGCAACTCCACCTTAACCTCAGCTCCAAAACCAATAAACACTCACACGGTTCATTTGTCCAAACACATCAGGATCATATTCTCCGACTATCATCATATCCAGCATGGACCGATGGGAACAGATATAAGCGTAAGTGTCGATGTTTTACCTCGGCCGAGCAGATGTTGGAGCTCTCCGTGCTCCTGCTGGATGTGAGGAGAGCGAGCCTCCACTGCGTGAGCAGCTGGTGGAGCAGTTTAATAGAGGAGTGAAGAAGGCTCTGCTGTGTGTCCTGCACCTCCCGCAGCAGGAAACCGCTGTATCCCAGCAGCACTTCCTCCCGCCAGTCTGAGAAGTCCAGCAGCAGACTCTGCAGGGAATTCTGCGCTATCAGACGCAGCTCATCGTCCATGTGGATGGTCAACCTGCTCGCAAGACACTCCGAGTCAAGCACTTAACTATACGTTATTATGACGACATTTCCACCGACTGAACAAGTCACGCGGCCATCAAACACGTTCGTAATACTCATAATACTCACAAATAACAGTGTGATTCAAAATAATATGTTATATAATAACAAACAAACATTATAGAATATTATAGAAATACGCCTAAATTCTGCATTTTACTTGAAACACTTGAAGTGAAAATAATGTTCATTTAAATCCTTAATAAATATTAAAGGTGTAACATGCGGTGAGTCGAAAAATCAGAGTCAAGGTCAAAGCCGGGGTCAAAACACGGGCCTGACAACATTCAACTGGAGTTATCCATAATTAGGAAACCAGAAACACGAGCAATGGTCTAAACCAGGAAATACTACATATGAAACAAGAACAAGGCTTGGACGTAAAGACAAGAATGGTAAGACTTCGCAGTGAGACGAGGACACGGGGGAGGGGTTATAAATAAGCAAACAAATGGATGCATGAACCGAAGACAGTTGAGTACAATCAGGGAACATACCAATCACAGGACAAGGAAGGAGACAAGACTGAAAATCAAAACAAGATGCACTTCAGTGTAAACAAAGAAGCATGTGGAGGAACATCAAAACAAGATACGAAGACTACACGGCCGCGGGAGTGGGATTCGTGACAAAAGGCAGATTATGTAAGGATAGAAAACACAACGGTTCATGCTGTTTCAGGAAAATCAAGCAACGACGAGGTACGGTATTGCAGCCCAATAGTGAAAAGTGAATGTTGAACATATTATATGGCCAAAACTTTCTGGACACCTGATCATCACACCCATATGTGGGCCTTCCACAAACTGCTGCCATAATGCTAGAAGCACACAGTTGTGTATGCTGTCTTTATACGTCGGGGGTTCAAGCTCCAGCACTGCCAAGCTGCCGCTGTTGGGCCCTTGAGCAAGGCCCTTAACCTTCTCTGCTCCAGGGGGCGCTGTATCATGTCTGACCCTGCGCTCTGACCCCAAATTCCTGACATGCTGGGGTATGCGAAGAAAAGAATTTCACCGTGCTGTAATGTACACGTGATTAATAAAGACTCGTTATCGTTATCATGATCAGTGCCTGATCTCACTAACGCTCCTGTGGCTGAATGGACACAAATCCCCACAGCCACACTCCAAAATCTAGCAGTTTCATTCCCAGCCTTCCCAGAAGCGTGGAAGTCTACGTCCACATACTTTCGGCCATATCGTGTATTTCCCTGTAACAGCCCATCCTGAAGTGTTTGTCACTTTGCCATGCTTACAACATAACAACGTCTCTGAAACAAGCCTATTACCGTTATCCCGTTGTGTTGCTGCAGTTATAAACAGTTGTTTCCCTCTTTTCTCCTTCATTTCCTTCACTTCAAGTTAAAAAGCACAGCCGCTCACGTTACTCGGAAACCGCGAAGCACAACATCGTCCGTCCTGAAGACTTTCACTTCACTGACACTGGAGACTCCTTCCAAAAATGCTAAAGGAATGCTAACGAAACGTCTCTATTTCAGACATAATCATGAACAGAAATGATAACGAATCAGAACGAGCACATTATAATATACTGTATACGTGTGAATCGTGTCGCAGCCTTCCGACCAATCAGAATCGGCCGTCATCCGTTAGCTGTGCATTACTAAACATTAGTTAAATACGGTATGAGAGATATCTGAAAAGGAACAACTCGCGAATCCCTTTATTTTTCACCTGAAATCTTCCTCGACACGGCATTTTATTTAAGAAATCATTCGGTTTTTACGTTCTTCTGATACGGCGCGTGCAACAGGAACGCAGCACTCGAGGTTATCCCGCGCAGTCAAATAAACCTGCTCTGACCTAATGCTTTAAACATGAGGAAATAGACCCGATTAGAGCAGTTCACCTCTCGGATTGCACCGAGATGACCGATTCAGCCAGGAAGAGATCACTTTACCGAGGAGTCTCGGAGAAACCAGATCAGCCGTGCATCCCCTGTGCTTTTGTGCATCCTTACAGATGCTTCACAACGTGAAATATAACTAACTAAATAAATAAATAAATAAAAACACGTGTGTTGTTCATCAATGAATTACAAATTGTATCCTTCGGCGACGGATGTGGTGTACGAGGACGAGAATGTTTCAGAATAATCAACGTCGACGTGGTAACAGTAACTCTGCTTCACGTCAGGTCCCATCACACCATCCCATCATCTACCCCTATCTCTCACACACACATACACACACTCACACACACACACATACACGCACTCACCGGGCTAGCAGGTCGACGAGCTCTGGCTTGGTCATGCCATCAGGCAGGATGCGAGGGATGGCGGCTACACACGTCCTAAACAGGTCGATCTTGGGCTTCCTCTCCCCTCTGAGAACACGCAAACACAGACAGAAATAAACTAGGAATATTATTCCATTACCACAGCCAAAGGGAAAAAAACGTGTAGTTATAGAGTGTATAATTACATATGTATTACACAGCGATCTAACCTACTTAAGGCAGATAAATAGATCAACGTTATCCAACAAAACACATCATAATTAATCTCTTCAGCTGATTTCTGATACGGTTTAACTGTACTTGTACTCGGATTTTGTCGGGAACGTTCACTCGTTTACGCAAACGAGGCTTTGTAGGATTAAATATGCACAAATATGCATGGAAAAACTCTCTTGATGTTGTTAGGACTCAAATATTTATTTCACTCTCAAGAGAAAGCATTTTTCAGGAAAAGAAATGATTATTTCTTTATTATTTAGAGTAAAAAAACAAACAAACAGATCGATATGATCTATGACATATATGTATATGACATCTTTCATCTCTATGCTGAAGAAATTGACACGCATCAGAAAAGATACGTCTTTTCACGGATTTATTACATGACGTGATCCTGCAACGTGCATCAAGTAAAGTGATCGTAACTGGACGGTGAAGTAAACGTCTCTGTTACGTTTATTCCTCTAGCGTAAAAGAATATCTGTTAGAGGTGCAAATGATTGACGTTAACAGACTGAGAATCTCTCCTGGTCGTTCTGTATAGATCTGGTGTGCTGTGGGTCATACTCACGTGATCATGTCCTCCGGTTCCTTATTAAGCATCTGCGCATTAGTAAGCATCATACAGCGACCCACTTCTTTATCCAAATGTCTCAGGATGTTGTCTATGGCTTTCCGAACTTGGGAATAGTAGAGAGACATTCCTACATGGCAGAACACATGGGATAAAAGATGAAGTATATTCAAACGGTCGTCTTTTCTTGTAATTACATAAATAAAACATAGGAAATTATGCACTGACCAGGAAAAGTGCTCAGCAAATCAAAATGATTTGATCTTATACATTCTTAACAGTATTACTGATGAGCTTTGTATGCTCTTGGGGTTTTCTCAACCGGCTTCGGGAGTTTCCTGAAGTTTCCTGAGTTCTAGGTGAACACTACTCATTTTGGAAAACCCTTTCATTTTAAACCTTTTAAGTAAAACCTGCTTTAAACTTGCTATATGGGATCAACTTCACTATTAAGGCTATTTAGTTGTCATAGAAACAAATTTCAACCACTCGATGAACTGTCTTTAAATCAGCCTTTAGGTAAAAAGGGGCAGGGCCTAATTTCTGGGCCAGAAATTTTTTTAAAAAGAAATCTAAAAAGCCACAAACACAAAAAGATACCTTTTCTAGGGTATTTTTTAAATCTGATAAGCCAAAAATTGCTTGTTAAAAAAATTTACAAACTGCTAAATGTATGTAATGCATAGTTATACTTTCAGATATAGATGTCTATCTATCTATCTATCTATCTATCTATCTATCTATCTATCTATCTATCTATCTATCTATCTATCTATCTATCTATCTATCTATCTATCTATCTATCTATCTATCTATCTATCTATCTATCTATCTATCTATCCCATCCATCCATCTATATCTTAAAGTATATCTCTCAGTAAGCACTGCATGATTGCAGTCGGTCACCTATAAGTTTGGCCTCCTCCTCGGTGAGTGCTTTGCTCAGGTACGTCTTTTTGACCCGCAGCGTGTTCCCAGACGGAAGAGTGACCCCCGTGTTGGGCATCGGTGGCTCTCCGTCCTTCTGCTGCAGCTTATCGGCGATGACCAGGAATGCACGCAGGCCAATATTCATCCTCTGAAGTACACACAGAGCCATTAGGAAAACCAAGACGATCATCGACTTGCATTCAAATACGTGTAACGAGTAACTCAATTTACTGCATTCCGTATCGTAAGCATCAGCGGAGGAAACGGCGTGCATGGGAATGCAGCACTATCAACAGAACACACACAGTACAAAGCAGTGCAGGATATATCGATTTAGTATTATAATAACTTCATTATTTATATACCTCTGGGTTAAGACTAAAAGCTTTTGCAGGCTTCCCAACACACAGCAGGTCAAAGATGATTTCCTTCATGGCAAAATCAAGCCTTTCCTGTAAGAAGGGAGTTAAACAAGTAAAACAAACAACGTTGCTTCATAAAATAATTAACAAACACTGACAGTTATAAATGTGTACACACCTAATAGTTTTGCTTCAACTCATAAAATGGGCTTATAAATATTTACTATTTACCGGTTTACTTCCTTAGTTACTACCTACTTACTACTTACTAAGTTACTTTCGTAATACTTACTTACTATTTACTTACTTACTTACTAAGTCACTTTCTTAACACTTACTTACTATTTACTTACTTACTTACTTACTAAGTTACTTTCTTAATACTTACTTACTATTTACTTACTTACTTAGTAAGTCACTTTCTTAACACTTACTTACTATTTACTTAGTTACTTACTTACTAAGTTACTTTCGTAATACTTACTTACTATTTACTTACTTACTTACTAAGTCACTTTCTTAACACTTACTTACTATTTACTTAGTTACTTACTTACTAAGTTACTTTCGAAATACTTACTTACTATTTACTTACTTACTTACTAAGTCACTTTCTTAACACTTACTTACTATTTACTTAGTTACTTACTTAGTACTTAGTTATTTACATACTTACTATTTAGTTACTTTCTTTATACTTACTATTTACTTAGTTACTTACTACTTACTTCTTAGTTACTTAGTTACTTACTACTTACTTAGGTACCTACTTATTACTTAGTTACTTACAACTTACTTACTATTTACTTAGTTACTTACTTACTACTTACTTACTTCTTAGTTACATACTTACTACTTACTTAGTTACCTACTTACTTACTATTTACTTACTTACTACTTATTTAGTTACTTACTTATTACTTAGTTACTTACTACTTACTTCTTAGTTACTTACTTACTACTTACTTAGGTACCTACTTACTTAGTATTTACTTACTTACTGCTTATTTAGTTACTTACTTATTACTTATTTACTACGTACTTAATTACTTACTTAATTCATTTTAAAAAACAACTCGTTTTGACATCGCGGGGACATTTGTCTGGTCTGCATGCGGATTGCAGCTTTTATTTATAAAAGGAAAATGGAGCTAGTAATAGGTGTGATATGTCATTACTTAGTGTGTGTGTGTGTGTGTGTGTGTGTGTGTGTGTGTGCGCGTGTGGTTGGTGCGTATATTTTTTCTTTACCTGTGCAATAAACTGAATGATCTTGACGAAGATATTGAGCGGCATGTCTTTTGGGACCACACTCCGAGATCCTTTTGGGAACAGCGTCGTGACAATATTGTTAAGACGTCTGTTTAGAGAGAGAGAGAAATAAATATATATATCAGTAAACAAATGACATCAATTTATCAAGACCAATCAATTAAACATGATGTAATCTGAATTCATTTTAACAACTGGCTTCAGTCACAGAAATAATGAGGATGCTGTATTGCAGTACAGCCTGCTATTTTAGTCAATTCATCCAATTCATCTAAGTGTAGTTCAGCTCTATTTTGGGGAAATTAGTGCATGGTAGAATCCTGGCATGGCCTCATGACACTAGCTTTATTTAAGGTCATGGCATGTGTATATATATGTGTGCGTGTGTGTGTGTGAGAGAGAGAGAGAGACTAACAGCTTCCAAGTGGCTGTGGTGACTGATAACCTGCAACGTGCTAATCCCAGTTCATGTCTGTACAACCTGCTAAAGTGACCAAGCAACTTCATTATGCAAGATGTTAGCTGAAGTGAATGTAGCCTCTTGTAGCCTCTTACTCTACGAGCACTGAATCAACCGCCAACCCTACAGGAACCCCACCCCAGAGCACAGTACAGTAAACACAAAAGACCAAACAGGTTGTGACACAATGCACACTAAAGGAATTTATCTACTGCGCAAACAACTAGACTGTCTGCCATTAAAAAAAACGACACGGAACCTTTTTCACGGTCCACCAGTCCTGTGGTACGGTTTATAGACTGACTATAACAGACTAACAGAACTTAATGGGACTTGGGGGCAGGGCTACAGGATTATGGATACTGCAGCATACACATTTTAACAACATTTACCACTGTATATGCCACAGACACATTGTTAACTATTAAATTAATTAATATATATATATATATATATATATATATATATATATAAATGAAATATATATATATATATATATATATATATATATATATATATATATATATATATATATATATGTATATGTATATACATATGTATGTATATAGATATATATGTACATATGTATGTATATACATATATATGTATATATATATATGTATGTGTATATGTATATATGAATATATATACATATATATATATATATATATATATATATATATATATATATATATATATAGAAATGAAATATTGATGCCAGTTGAGATCTTCCTCTTGCCAATATTAGCATCAGGTTTTTCTTTTATATATATATATATATATATATATATATATATATATATATATATATATATATATATAAAAGAAAAACCTGATGCTAATATTGGCAAGAGGAAGATCTCAACTGGCATCAATATTTCATTTCTCAAAAATGTAGCAAAACAAACCCTGCCCAAACGCACATAACTACTTTCACTTTCGGATCATTACGCGGTCCTGCCTTCGGGAAGGTGTGTTCAATTTCCCGTGTTTAGAAACTCACTCTGATACTCTGATCTTAACCTCACGAACTTTATGTACCATTTGAGTCGTGCGCAATTTGCAAGGTGGATTTTTCATCCTGCAGTTATTATTGACAATATTTTAAAATCCGTCACTCATCAAACCTTTCGTCAGTGACTGCACTGCATATGATGCCCGAACTAGACGAAACATCTGAGTAAACCAGCCGGCATAACGGGATATGTTCCCTACTGCTGTATCTTAATGAGACCGATCGTATATAAGTGAGGTAAGATTAAATTTGATGTTTTAAATGTAAGGGACATACTGTTATTGGAAAAGAATCAACAATGGGGGGGTATGTCGCAGAGCAGTGCAGCGCAGTGGTAGCTCAGTGGTTAAGATGTTGGACTACTGGTCAGAAGGTCATACATTAGGGCGGCTGTGGCGGCTGTGGCTACGATCCACTAATCGTAGGGTTGGTGGTTCGATTCCCGGCCCACGTGACTCCACACGCCGAAGTGTCCTCGGGCGAGACACTGAACCACAAGTTGCTCCCGATGGTAAGCTAGCGCCTCGCGTGGCAGCTCTGCTACCATTGGTGTGTGTGTGTGTGTGTGTGTGTGTGTGAATGGGTGAATGAGACACCGTGTAAGGCGCTTTGGATATAAGCGCTACATAAGTGCGTCATTTACATTCAAATCCAAGCTTCCACTGCTGGGCCACTGAGCACGGCCCTTAACCCTCGACTGCTCAGTTATAAACGAGAGACATGTAAGTCGCTCTGGATGAGGGCGTCCGCCAAATGCTGTAAATGTAAATGTTGCAGGTCGACACTAAGCGGCGTTACTGTTACCACCCCAGATCGATTATTTTCCTACAACAGCAAAACCAGAAGTCTTGCCTTCCGTTTATACCACAGCAATTTCCCAACAATTACCCTCTTTATTCACCGAACAACGACATGTCATGCTTTTCAAGCATTTATAGCTACATTTCATGTGGTTGATCATCCACAAGGCAAGTTAGTTACGGTTCTCCTTTACGTTATAGCCGCTATAAACAGTCACTCCCTCACCGGCCTCTATTTTCTAAGATAAAATCACAGCTTGCCATGGAAGGTTGCGAGTTCAAATCCCAGAACTGCCAAGCTGGGCCACCGAACAAGGCCCTCAACTGTTCCACTGTATAAAAGAGATTGATTTAAGTCGCTCTGTGTAAGGGCGTCTGACAAATGCTGTAAATGTACTAAGAACCAGGAAAGTGTAAACTCGTCTGCCATGAGGACTTTCCCACGGTGGAAAACCTACCTACTGTTACAAAGCACTGACACTGGAGACTCTCGCATAAATGTTAAATAAACATCACCGTATCAACAATTACTACATACAGTATCTTACGTCTTTGGTAAATGAAACACATTTAGATCATGTGGTCGATCCACCATAAAAGTCCCCGTGTAAGTCCTTATTATAGCTCTAGATTAAAGCAACATGGTATTAGAACAGCGCATTAATGATCTACGATTTGAATTACAGCGTGAATTACTGTCGGAGCTGCTGCTATAGGACATGAATCAACCTTGTGACCAATCAGATTTGAGAATTCAACGGTGCTGTGGGATAAAATGATAGAAAGAAAGTTGTATTAGCTTTTTCACAACTAATGGAAAAATAATAAAGTTCTTCATAGACTGTACCTCAGTGCAGCTCATTAAAGTGCTACTGCAGTTATAGTGGTCTGGCGTTTGGACTAAATGAACACCCTAAAGCTCAAACTGCATCCACTGGGTTATTTTAGTAAACCTAATAAAGCATCAGCTAAAAAAGGTCCAAACGCACATCTAGGTTCCAAAATGGTACTATTCATTGTTTGCATCCAAGCCCACTGCCAAGTAAGGCTGTTAGCCAAGTTCCCAGAGTTTTCCTTTTTCTGTCCTCCACCCACTCCTGGCCCTCCTTCACTAATTACGCTGAGGCAACACACACACACACACACACACACACACACACACACACACACACACACAGAGTGACGCCACTGGGTGGGGTACAGAGCGTGTGTTATTTATTTCACTGCTCCAGCCTGCCCATAATCCACCAAGAAAGATGGCATTGATGGAGCAGGCATGATGACGTAAACACCACTTCCTGCGGCTCTGCCCAAGCCTGGCTCTCAGTGGCCTTTAACTGCAGGAGTTCTACACAACATGGGAACACACTCACCCCTGTGTCGCAGTGTTGCTTTCACACTTGATGCGGATCATGTACACCCAGAGGAGACGGTAGAGAGACTCCAGGGCTACACGGGCCATCTTTGGGTCTTTGCTCTGGACAACAGATACGCTCGTTTTAATACCACGTTAAACACAATTATATACGCAAGCTGTACACTACAGCTATAGCGTACGCATCGAGATCAAATATACCGTATATAATATGTTGTGTTTAGATGCCGGCTTTTCAAAATCGGTTTAGATGATGATACAGTAATTAGAGATGAGTATATCAAAAAAAAAAAAATTAAAATGGCAATTTAATGTCGAAATGTGAAAAAGCGGAATAGAGTGTAAGGCGAAGAGGCACTACCTTCAGGTTTGAGAGGCAGTTGCTGAGGAAGACATGCCATCTGTTGAGGAAGAACTGCTTCTGACTGACGCACAGCAGACATGTGACGAGCGGGTAAAGAGCCTGAGCACAAACACAGACAGAGGGTCAGGACTGACGTCTTAACGTCTCAAAGTTTTCATTCATTACAAAAATGATCCCCAAAGCAAGGGTCACACACACACCCCTCTGTATCCTAAACAATTCCCAAGCCTGAGAAGGGTTTCAGTCTGGCAATTTCCACGAATATTGTTTATACAGATAACAATTTAGATAAAGATACAATGTATCAGCCCTTTCCTGCACGGTGTTGCCGTACAGCAACGATAAATTTATCTCCGAATTTTTAATAGGAAATAATACAAAGCTACTATTTTCCTATGGAACTGGAAAAACAGAGCTTTACGTTTGGCGTCGCAAAAAAAAAAAAAGGCATGTCACATGACCGGGAAGTGCTCTTTGCACTTCCTTTTCTGCAGTCACATGGTACGGTGAAGGTCATCACCGGAGGGCGCTCAAAATCTGATACATTTTTCAATATTTAGGCAAAACTACTTTCTATATTTTGAGTATTCTGTTAAATTCTAAGTAAGAAAAAATTCTAACTTCAGACATTTTGCAATCGCACCTTATTTTCGACATTTTATGTTTCCAGAGAAAGAATTAAAAAGATACTCCACCCAAAGCATGTTTGGGTCTAATTATTCAAATTTTGATACGATTTTTTGTGAATTTTCGAGGGAGTAAATCCACCCACATTTACACATTTACAACTGTCATTCCTTTCTAGAAGAACTTTTACACACTTTCTAGGTGGCAACAAAACTCTGCAACTTATAGTCTGGGAAATGCGGTGATTGGAATTGTGATCTCATACATTTTGTGTTGTTTCTGACTATATGATACTTTCCACCGTTGCACATCGTTGCCATACAGCAACAATTTACCAAATACACCCCGATTTTTTTTATCTTCAAAATTTGGTTGAATTTTTAACCCCCCCCCCCCCCCCCCCCCCACACACACACACACACACACACAAAAAAAAGGTTACATTTATTTGTATTACTTGCACTAATCCAGTGATAGAAATCCATTAAAAGACATTTTTCAAATGAAACGTAATAAATCATGCGTTAGACGATTAGGTGTTATTAAAATTAGATGACATAGGCCTGGTCGAGGCGACGATCATTTCACAGCAGCGGATAGAAGATGAGGATAAAACGGCACTTCGGAAGCACAAAGAGAGTTATACAGAGCTAGAATCTGACCAGAGAGTGTTTCTTCCTAGTAGACAGATCCAACGTTGTATCATACAAACTCTCCACAAAGTTCCTTAGACAAGGAACGTTGACTTCATTCTTCACAGCCTGCCATGAAGACAAAAAATGAACAAGGGTCAGCCAAACAAGATTCAAACACGGGAAGAAATATAATGAAGCCAGTGTTCTAAACATGCCGTGTACTGTCATTCGCCAGAACTGTAGCTTCTGCACAATCTCAGGTGATGTTTCTCGAACATACAGTAAGTCAGACAGTCGAAGTGCTAACACTTAAGATTTAAATTAGAACACTAAAAGACTGCTTTGTCAAATCTTTATTTAGCATTTAGCAGACGCCCCTTATCTAGAGTGACTTGCAGAGGCGCATGCTAGAGTTCGACACGTAAGCAGAAAGCTTGTCATCAAGAAAATCCGACCCTACATCACCAAACAGGCTACACAGATTCTAGTCCGGGCTCGGTATCTCTAAACTGATCTACTGCGACTCACTGCTTTCAGGCCTCCCGGCAGCTCCATCAAACCCCCTTCAGATGATTCAGAATGCTGCGGCGCGCCTCGTCTTCAACCAGCCCAAGAGAACCCATGTCACACCCCTCTTCATCTCCCTCCACTGGCTTCCTGTAGCCGCCCGTATCAAGTTCAAGGCCTTGATGCTCACCTACAAGACCTTGTCAGGAACAGCGCCCCCTACCTCAACTCTCTCCTGAAGGCCTACGTTCCCTCACGCAATCTGCGATCGATTAGCGACCGACGTTTTTATTAGTTCCAACTCAGCGTGGCGCAAGTTCCCTTTCCAGAACCTTCACACTAACTGTTCCTCAGTGGTGGAATGCACTTCCAATCTCAATCCGGACCGCAGAATCTCTCACCATCTTCAAAAAACAACTAAAGACCCACCTCTTCTATGAACACCTAACAAACTCATAATAATAATAAGAAGAAGAATAATAAAAAAAAGCACTTACACCTCTACTCTGCACTTTGCTTCTTCTGGAACTCAATTAACGGATCTCGTATGGTAGCACTTCTTGTATTGTTCTCTGCTTGATATATCGCTCTGCTTGTATCTTTCTCATTTGTAAGTCGCTTTGGATAAAAGCGTCCGCTAAGTGCATAAATGTAAATGTAAATGTAAATGTAACTGTGCCAATACTTCTGCACTTACTGCTGCAACAGGCACCAAAATCTCCACGAAGAGACCAGCCAGAGCCTGCTTGATATCTTTGTCTTTCACTTCCAGGAAATACTGTGCACACTCCTGTAACAGAGAACACGGTGAGCTTTCCCATTCACGTCGAGTTACGTAACAGTCAGAAATATCAATTCCGTCAGAATGGCATTTTGACTTTATAGAATTATAAACGGCGATACATAACAAGATGAAGTCAGACATCGAGCTTATACCAAAGTAAAATGCTTTAAGACGAGATTCAAAAGTACATAGCGACTGTGCTTCGCTAATGTCAACCAGGAGAGAGAAATCCACAGTGCAGGGGCGTACGACGAAAACGCCGTGGAGTGAAGACGTGTTTAAGGAACAGCTGAAAGACCAGACCGAGAGGAGCGCAAATTACGACTCGGAAAGTGCAAAGTTAAGAGCTCGGTCAAATAACGAGGAGCCAGACCATGCGATGCTTTATACGTCAACGTGACGATTTTAAATTCAACTCGGTACCCGACAGGGACTCGGTGCAAGCACTCTAAAATAGGAGTCATGTGATCACATACCCTAGTACCGGTCAGGATCCTAGCTGTCGTATTTTTTTTTTACAGATATTGCAGTTTAAAACTCTGATGAGAAGTGCAGTACAGTAGTCAATGAGAGGAAAACGCTAAAGATCTCATCAGACTTTCAGCAACAGGAAAGAATAAAATGAGCCGTAAGCACGCGGTAGGTCTGAGATTTAAAAAAAAACGGACGTTTTGACAGTGTTCGGCACATGAGGGTCAAATGTCAGACTGGGATCAAAAATAACTCCAAGGTTCTTCAATTTACTTTGGAACTCCAAAACCGAGCCATTAACAGACAACGTATGGACATCCATCCATCCATCTTCTATACCGCGTATCCTTTTCAGGGTCACGGGGAAGCTGGAGCCTATCCCAGGGAGCATGGGGCACGAGGCGGGGTACACCCTGGACAGGGTGCCAATCCATCACAGGGCACAATCACATACACACTCACACACACATTCATACACTACGGACACTTTAGACACGCCAATCAGCCTACCATGCATGTGTTTGGACTGGGGGAGGAAACCTGAGTACCCGGAGGAAACCCCCGCAGCACGGGGAGAACATGCGAACTCCACACACACAGGGTCACGGTGTGAATCGAACCCCCGACCCTGGAGGCGTGAGATGCGAGGTGAACGTGCTGACCCCTAAGCCACCGTGCGCCCACGTACGGACATACAAAAAAAAAATTTTGGAGCGTTTAATTTTGTGCCGGAAAACGGATGTTTGGAAATCTACTCGCTAATGTAGAAGTCATCAAATAAAAAACCTATAACAAAGTCTGTACAAAAATAATAAATAAGGTGCGTAATACTTTTCCGCAGTACTGCAGCTCTTATGCTGTTTTAATACAAAATGTTTAGCTGTGTGCAAGTCTGACTTTTTGATATATCACGTTGGACATCTGCACTGCTGTTCTTACATCTTGTTTTGTTTTTTTTCCCCCCATGTGAGCCCTGATTACAAAAATAGAGCTCACGGTTCCCCTATAACGTTACGTTTGAGGAAGCAGTGTGTGTTATAATAATTTTGAGACATCCATGATGCAATAAGCCCGTGCCATGCTTTTAAAGAAGAAAAAAGGAATCTTTTCAAGGTAATTTTCCACTGAACAAATGGGTACATAACTTGGAAAATTGAGTTGAACGGTGCAAAAGAAAACGTCTTACATATTTAATGCCTAATTGGACGCATTAGTCTAAAGCGCACTTACATAAACTTTCAGTTAAACGCTTGCATAAATATGCGCCGAGTTAATGTGCTC
>NC_030432.2:24230894-24300894 GCF_001660625.3 Ictalurus punctatus
CTGTGGATCCTCACCCCTCTGCAAGGACTTAGTTAAAGGCTTCTCCTGAAAAACAAAAGAACACAAGATAAACGAATTGCTGATGAACAGGAAACTGGCGGATTATATCGTAGTGCATTAAGATTTTTAAGATTGTATACAGTATACCATGTACCATACACAGTGGTATACCATATGCGCACATCATTGAGAGGCTGTTTACATGTTTGGCATACCATTTCTCCCTTTGTAATTCTTAAAAATGAAACAATATTAACTTATATATATATATATGTAAAATTTTCAGCACTGAATCAAAGAAAACATTAAAAAATCATGTTAACTAATCGCAGGAAAATGTACTTCATTTTCTATAAGGTTCCCTGATTGAGAACGGCTGCAGGGTTGAGTATTTTTTACATTTTGGTATATTCATCCATTCATCCTCCATACCGCTTATCTTACACGGGGTCGCAGGGGAGTGGCGGAGGAGACCCGAGTAACCCCTGAAGCATGGGAAAATTCCAATGCAAGTTCCATGCAGTAAGGGGAGAGGTGGGATTTGAACCCCCAACACTACAGGTGCAAGGCAAATGTGCTAACCACTAAGCCGTGATGGCCCCTAGTTTGGTCTACGTATTTGGGTAATAGTGTAACATCACAAGGTCACAGAGACTAAAGGAAAATAAATGAGATAACTTGGGTGTACCCCGCCTCGTGCCCCATGCTCCCTGGGATAGGCTCCAGGTTTCCCCGTGACCCTGAAGAGGATACGCGGTATAGAAGATGGATGGATGAAATGAGTTCTGATGTCACAAGTTGATGTTGAACATGTGACTTGTAGAATATTCCAAATATTTCAGAGGTGGACGTGTTCGGGTGACAGGGTTGAAGGAACGTTGTGGCAGAGAAAAAAAAAAATCATAACCTGTTACGGATGACTCATGGAAAGCATCAGATGTTCAAGCATGAGATGTTCGAGTCCCCGTGAAGTGCCGGGAAACGCACGGCGTTATTCGATGCGTCGACGAAATTTCCACTGAAACAGGACGTCAGGGCGGGATATTTCCTCCTCCTTCTTTTTAATAGTGTTTAATTTACCTCCCAGCCAGGGCTAAGTCGTACTTGACACAAAGCCATGAGCTGGCGCAAACACCTCCTTCTTCAACGCGAACGAATTCAAGCCATTTCCTTTCTAACCAACTTACAGCTGGAAAACTGAATAACATTTTGAAATGTTCTGATGCATAAATATTCTAAACGCAAACCTCGTCACTGTTTCGTAGCACGCTAGCCTATAGATTTTCCTTAAGGCTAAAATACTCGTACTAAAAGTCGCAAAACTTCCATTTTGATGTCATCGGGGCTTTAAACGTACGGCGTTAACACGGCAATGCGGAAATTATTATAATTCGATATTTTCATTCAAATATTTTAACTCGGAATGATTTTTTTTTATTCTAAAACGTACTAATGTAGGGCAAAAAAGTGCTGTTTCCATGGCTGAGTTATTCGATGACACATAAATAAGACATCCAAGGTCATGCTGCTGGCTTTCTTACAGCTCAATCGAACACTTTTATCGGCGTCAACGTTAGGCGGGGCGGTCAAAAGCAACGAGGAGTCAACGGAGCTAAACGAGTCTACGGGAGCAGACAGACAGGACGCTGAGGTCAATTCAATTTATGCTGATTCGGCTCAATAACGAAGCCTTTTAGCTTCGGGCTCATAAATATTTCAGCTCCAAGTTGTTCTGGAGCAGGATTGATGAAGTTTATATTTATACAAAGCGCAATGTTCTTTTCAGAAACAAATGCCCTTTTGTGTGAGCTTAATGCGGTCATCGATCAGTTTTTATGACGCTCATAACAAATCACGAAGGTCTGGCCACCAGCTCGGTTATCTGAGATACTGTGATTCAGTTAATTAAAAGTGCAAACAACTTTCTCAATATTCGTAAAGCTGACAGGGAGGACGTACATTTAGGGAACATCGAGGGAATGGACAGCAGATTTACAGCACAGTCCGATCTTGTCGTCCATCCAAACCTTTTATAAGATGCTGTAACCTGTAAAGGCATTCATTACCTTTTCCTTCTCCTCCTCCTCCTCCTCACACTGCTCTGTAAATCCCTCAATCTTTCATGTTCGCAGGTCTTGGAATGTTGTAAATGAAAAATACAGTCAGAGGATGTACTAACACTAACCATTTAAAAATGGCTCTCTGGACCTTCTGAATATGAATCATCAACACTATGTCAGCATGAAAATGGCTAATAACGTGACCGTGCATTTTCTACACAGGAAAACAGAATATTTTAGACTCAATGTCATTGAGCATTGCTTGCAAGGAGTATTTATTTCTACACTACCTAGTGCTAGCTTGGCTAGTGCCTAAGACTAGCATCTCTGTGTTAGCATGCAGGACCATTACAGAAAACCTAGAGGACCCATAATAAAAAGGCTAATATTGTACTTATTCGGGCAATCTGCCAAACAGTCCTACATCCGATAAGACAAAACTTACTGACATGAAATACTAAGCATCAGGCTGTAAAGATGCTCGCTAACCCGTAAAAGTCATCATCGCTATTAGTTAAAATTGACAAGAATTCTGTCTTTATCGGTTGCGCTGATACTCGTTTGAATTTTTCCGGACAGATGAACATCAAATGGCACCATATTGTAAGGAACAGTCATATTTCAAATGGGTTTTACTAAAAAGAAGAAGAAGAAGAAGAAGAAGAAGAGGAAGAGGAAGAAAAAAACAACGTTCTCTTTTTAACCACCGAACAGTCTTATTAATTGTCAGTCAAAATTTCTTAGAACTATTGACACTGTTGCTATGGAAATACCATAAAACCTTACACAATCACTAAAAAAAACCACACAGGCAGCACACAAAAACATGGTGAGAATGCTACACACACACACACACACACACACACACACTATTTCTCACTTCATCCCTGAGCAAGGGGTGGCAGGTGCCGGCGCCTGTGGCCAACGTTACCAGCTGACGTATCCGGGACCATTCTCCAATATCCTTTCACCTTAACTTGACCCTGTCATACATCTGTTTTTATTCCTTGGCCTTATTCCTGGCTTGTCTTTACTCCATACCTCTCTAAAGCCACTGATCACGTAAGCAAGGTCATGTGATCTGACTTCCTGGAGTGATGGAACAAGGTACATGTTGTTTTGGGTTTCATACTGACGCACCATTTGAGACACTTAAAAAAAAAAAAAAAAAGTTTTTATTATTTATTTATTTGTTTGTTTGTTTGTTTATTTATTTATTACAGTTCTCGACCTATCTTCATCCCAAAGTATTCTTTATAGAACTTAATTTAAAAAATATAACCAATACAGTAACTAAAATGATTTACAAGAGGAAAATGTCTCAGTGTCTGCTGGTCTTATGAAACAGTATTTCCATAAGCAGAAAGGTGTGTGGCAGTTCCCTTTAAAGCAGTACTACACTAATAACCTAGCAGTGGTGGACGTGTTCATAATACGGGCCCAGTTTAAGTTACATACTCTATATGGCCAAAAAGTATGCGGATACCCGACCGTATGTGGGCCTTCTCCAAATGACTGAGTTGGAATTACACAAGTGTCAAGAATGTCTTTGTATGCTGTGCCATTACAGTTTCCCATCACTGGAGGATCAAACCTGTTCCAGCATGGCGGTGCTCCTGTGTTCGCACACAGCGAACTCCATGAAGATGTGATTTGCCGAGGTCGGTGTGGAAGAACTTAAATGGCCTGGACAGAGCTCTGACCTCAACACCGCTGAACACCTTTGGGATGATCTGGAACACTGTAACTGTAACACTGGCTGTACACCGAGGCCCCCGAGGCCCCACACTGGGGCCTGAACTCACCAATGCTCCTGTGACTGAATGTGCAAATCCCCACAGCCATGTTCCAAATTCGAGTGGAAACTAGCAGCAAATGAGGAACACGCCCCATATCAGTGTTCATGGTTGTGGAATGAGACGTTCAATAGAGTGTATTTTAAGCCGTAAACAAAAGGTACAGTATCTGTTACTTCCAACACTCATCATTTGGTGCTTGATGTCACAGACACAGGGAGAAGTACTCCCATCGACACACAAACGGGGCAGTGGAGCAGGTTATGACTTGAAATGTTGAAATTCTCAATCCAAAGCTTGACTCCACATATTTTTAAGGTTTTTTTTTACGGCATTTCTGAAGTACCTCGGGATGAGTTTCATCCATAGCGATAACAGAATATCAGAATACACCATCCCTAACCAACGTAATCTTAGAAATACCATAGATGCTTTTAAAATTAAAGTAGAAATTCTGATCTAGATATCTGATCTATATCTAGTAGAAATAGAAGTTCCTCCTTTTAGTTCCTTCATTATTCCTGATGGCCAAATTATTTCAGAATGTCTCCTGAATTTAAAGCTCAAATAAATAACTATTGAGTTAGTTAGTTAAATAGATAGACAGACAGACAGACGGATAGACAGATAGATAGACAGATAGATAGACAGACAGATAGACAGACAGACAGACAGACAGACAGACAGATAGATAGACAGACAGATAGACAGACAGACAGACAGATAGATAGACAGACAGATAGATAGACAGATAGATAGACAAACAGACAGACAGGTAGATAGATAGATAGGCAGACAGACAGACAGATAGACAGACAGATAGACAGATAGATAGACAGACAAACAGACAGACAGACAGACAGGTAGATAGATAGATAGACAGACAGAGAGACAGATAGACAGATAGATAGACAGACAGGTAGATAGATAGATAGATAGACAGACAGACTGACAGGTAGATAGATAGATAGATAGATAGATAGATAGATAGATAGATAGATAGATAGACAGACAGATAGACGATAGATAGACAGACAAACAGACAGACAGACAGACAGACTGATAGATAGACAGACGGACAGACAGACGGATAGATAGACAGACAAACATACACAGACAGATACATAGATAGACAGATAGATAGACAGACAAACAGACAGACAGACAGAGCTAGATAGATAGAGAGATAGACAGACAGATAGACAGACAGATAGAGAGATAGACAGACAGATAGACAAGCAGATAGACAGATAGATAGATAGATAGCTAGATAGATAGAAACCCTTAGGGTTAGGGTTAGGGGTTAGGGAACTCCAACCATCTCTAAACCACCTTTGAGGAATTCATTTTCTAAGACAGTGTTTCTCAAATCCAGTCCTCAGCCCCGTTCCCAGAGTGTTTTAGATGTCTCCCTATCTAATACACTAACAAGCTGATGAGTTGAACCAGGTGTTTTAATTAGTGAGACATCTAAAACATTATGGGAGGAGGGGCTGAGGACTGGAGATCAGAAACACTATTCGAAGAGTACGCTTTTAGTAAATTTAGGGTTATACATTAAGAAACCATTAAAGAACCCTACAACACAGGACTTCCATATTAGAAAAGGCTCTTAGTGCTGTAGAATTGTACATTTTTAAGATTATACCCTACATTTCCAACCCCAGGTACCTTTTTTTTTCTCTCTCTCCAGTTTATCAAGGTTATTTTTGTCTTTAAAAAAAAAAAAAAAAAAAAAACCCAAGCACTGTACGTGTGTTTGTATCTATTAGACATCTATTAGACATCTATTAGAAATCTCTACTGCTTTCAGTCAGGATAAACTTTCAGCCATATCAGGGGAGAATGCTGGAGTCCTGTTTGAGAGGTACAGTAGACAGAATGCTAGCAGTTCTTCACAACAGAGGAACTGTGCACGCTAAGACATTTTCCAAAGGCTCAATTGAGGAAAGGAGGGTCAATTTTAGCCAAACTGTGTGCTGTATTAACTTTCATAAACCAATATCCTGTCTTCATTTCACAGGAAACAAAATCAATGTGAGGGCACATATCGATTCCGTCTCCCTTTTAGCAGTGAAAATTAAATTTCATTCCATTTTCGCTCAACTGAAAGCTAATGCCTGAAAGTTTTACCCCACTCTGGTATGCCCTCAAGATTCAATTTCTAACCCTAAGTTATGTCATTATATGTAGGTTGCCTGTTCTGCTTCATACTGCCAGATGACCGTTTGTGTGTAAATGCCTTTGCTGATATACATATCATATTAAATCATGCGTTATGTAAGGAATAAAACATCTGGGGGTTCGTAACATCTGTTATAGGAAAATAATCAATGACAGGGAAGTGTGACGTGTGAAGTAGAGTCACCGTCACCATCAGGAAGTTGATTATTGTCCAATAACAGTACATCCTGAAGCGTTTTATTTTTAATTATTAGAGAATGACACCGTGTACATTTTATACGCTCATGGGTAGATTTAATGCTGTGACAGTTCCTGTCATTTCGTCCATTATAACGGTTATGAACAGTCATTACATCATCAGCTTCTCTTTTTTCCTTTTTCTTGAGGTTAATAAGACAAAAATAAAACTTACAGCAATACCACTGACTGCTACTTCCAAATTGTTACACACAAAGCTCTGACACTGGAGACTCCTCCCATAAATGTTGAATAAATGTCCCATCACAATCATTATAATAAACGATTATAGCAAAAATTACACTCGTTTCCATTCCACATATGTAGAGTGTCCACCAAGTCCATGTGCACTGGACATTCCCGGCCTTCCGCTCACTCTGAGGCGGTGTTTATGTCCAGTGAAAACGGAGCTTTTCAAAAAAACGCTCTCCCGAGTGGATAGATTTGAAAATGGCAGTTTCACGTTGTAGTGTGGACTGAGAAAATGGAGTTATCATATCATTATAAACAATGACATATGCGTCATGTGACCCATTCAACTCAAAACAAACAAGATGGTGGACGATGTCGTACCGCAGTTGTTGTTAATGTCACTTTGTCCAACCTTTTGGACAGACTGCATTTTTTCAAAGGGGATAGAATGTTTACTCGCGATTCGAAGAGACGGAACGCAAAGAAACGCCGGAGGGAAATGCGACAGGCGTACGCTTCTTAGACTTTTACGCATGCGCTATAAAGGGACGTAAGTGTCTTCAGACGTTTCAGTGTGGGCGAGCAATTTTACTAAACGTTTGAAACCGTTGTATGCAGAGAGCTTGATCAAACAAAAATGTCCATATCTGGATTAACGTGGACGTAGCCTCATATAAACCGAGCTACTATCAGAGCTGCTGTATAGTACATGAATCAACAACTTGGAAAAATGTTGTTTCCGTATGGTATAAACACACTTGCAACACAACACCTGTGTTTATTCCAGAAACTGAATGCGGAATGTGGAAATAGTTTTGATATTCCATCCATCCATCTTCTATACCGCTTATTCTTCCTTCAGGGCCAGGGGAAAATGGAGCCTATCCCAGGGAGCACCGGGTACACGCTGGACAGGGTGCCAATCCATCGCAGGGCACAATCACATACACACTCACACACCCATTCATACACTACGGACACTTTGGACACGCCGATCAGCCTACCATGCATGTGTTTGGACTGGGGGAGGAAACCGGAGTACCCGGAGGAAACCCCCGCAGCACGGGGAGAACACGCAAACTCCACACACACAGGGCCACGGTGGGAATCGAACCCCCGACCCTGGAGGTGTGAGGCGCACGTGCTAACCACTAAGTACATAACATCCAACTAACTGAATTTCCTCTCAGATATGAAAGCGTCATAGCAGAACCAAAGATTAATGAAAGGTCTGTGCAGGCTGCAAATCATTTTTGTCTAGTAGTATTGAATCAACCTACTGAGTCATCTGGGAGTTATCACTGACACCACTGATTTGACTACTAGATCGCTTGCATAAGTGTCCAAGCCATGAGTTTGACTTTTAGATGAGGAGGCTGAGAGTGCAGAGTGTGTGGTACATCAGGAACTCATAATGAGTCTTTAGTGATCACATATACAGTAGAGCACAGTGAAATTCTTTTCTTCGTATACCCCAGCATGTCGGGAAGTTGGGGTCAGAGCGCAGGGTCAGCCATGATACAGCGCCCCCTGGAGCACAGAGGGTTAAAGACCTTGCTCAAGGGCCCAACAGGGGCAGCCTGGCAGTGCTGGGGCTTGAACCCCCAACCTTCCAATGAGTAACCCAGAGCCTCAACCTTCAAGCCACCACTGCCCCACTCTTGGCACTATAGACTTGAGCCGAACTGAGACCGTGAGAAATGTCCAACAAGAAATACAAAAGCACCAAGCAGGAGAGTCAATTGAAGGTCTATGACCTGTTATCCAGTAGTATCAATTAATATGTACTTTTTGACCAAAAAAAAAAAAGCCAGCTGTGACACCAAAGACACAGGACATGGCTAACGCTCAATGTCCTGGAGGTTTTAGTCAAACTTTACACACAATGCAAAGATAATACCGAACGACAGAATGCAGCATATCCATGATACTATCAAGGCCAGGGGAAAATCCAAAGTGCAGCCAAAATACCAGCGCGCAGATCAAAGCACCAGGCAGGAAAGAGCGGCTCAGAGCTCACACAATAAAAAGTATGATCGAGACCTTGCAACATGACTGTGACCTTGATTATCCTTACAGTATCTAGTTTATAAACAAGTGATAGCACAACAGGAAGTGATCATGAAACAGGAAATGACAGTTTGTACTCAGGGGAGGGGGTCCTCTGCTGGCATGAATGCATCATGACAGACATCATGATGTTACACCAGCTGTACATAATACGATTTCCACGCGATTTGGCTGTCACCGACAGATATTCCACATCGGAAAAACATTCTTTGGTCGTAAGCTGAGATCTTAGCGTGCATATTGTCACTAACGTCAATCTCACTTTCGGATAATTAAGTGTGACCGTAATTACAGTATGGCCGTAGACAGACAATAAAGTTCTGTCGGGGTCAGAACTATTTCTCAGAGCGTGCATAGGATTATGCAAAACCCACAGGACAGATACAAATATGGCAGTGGCAACAGAGAAGTGTAAACAAATAGGATATGCGCTATTAAAAAATGGGGTTTGTTGAATTGTGCCGGCGGACAGAATGTCTCTCCAGGTACGTAGCTGGCTAATTAGAACGCAAACGCTCTGTTTTAATATGTCGGGTTTGTTTAGCATCACGACAACTTGAAATTATTTCATGCTTCCTAGCGAAGGTGCTACAAAACCTTGCCGCACTGCTGTACAGGAGCCCAGGTCGCACTGACCGCCGACTTAAGCAGCACTTTTTCTTTAATCACAGGTCTATCCTTAGCGCATCTTCGTGATAAAATCTGACACGATTTCAGAAGCACGTTATCACAGAGTCTGTTACAGAACTCGGCCGGCCATGACGTCACCGGGACCGTCTCGTACAGTGTGAGAAGTCAGGTTTACTTACCAGTGGCTCAGCCATGACAAGTCGGATCTTGTGCTCAGAAAGCGTGGCGAAGTTGGCGAACAGGCTCTTTAGGACATACTCGCCAGGGCGGCTCTCGGGGTCCACGTTGATGGACATCATGGTCCCGGGGCCCTTCTGGCTGTGAGAGTGGTACTCAGGAGCTACAGGATGCTTGCTGTATCCAGGAGAGGCTGTCAAAGATAACACACAAATACACGTGTTAACAAACTGAGAACGTGGGAATGTGAACAAAGTTCGAACCAAGTTCAAACCAAGTACATACGGCAATACTGAGAGGCTTCCTCTTTCTGGTTTTTTTTTAAAACTGAAATGACACATTAACCCATGTGCTACTCAAGGGGAAAAAAAAAAAAAAAAAAAAAAAAAGAAAAAAAACCCCAAACTTTTTCTCAAGCCAGACGTGAAGTCATTTCCCATGTTCTCTCTCTCTCTTTAACAAACACGCCTGAGCGCTCTTATCTCAGCGCAGACAAACGGAAGTAAAACGCCCAGACTCACAGCTGCTGTTCACATTCCTCCACCGAAATGTGACATCATTACCGTGTAAGGCAAAAAAAAAAAAAAAAGTGCCTAAGAATGAGACAAAGACAGAATTCACGAATAACTGCAACCACATTTTCTTGGAAATGAAAATGTTCGTCGTTATCACACAGATGAGCACCGAGGTAAGCTAAATGTACAGTTTAAAACTAGAGTGGTCTAAAACCTGATTCTGCACTTCCATGTTCATCTCAGTCCGATGTGTGTGAGAGAATTACAGCTTACTCAGAACACTTACATCAATCATTATAAAGTCTAGCCAGTATACCATGCTCAACGCCAAGCCACATATAAGTAAAGAATAAAACACAACATGGCATGCTGATATAGAAATACAATCAACGATTATTTATTTATTTCCCCCGCCTTTTCCCAAATTCTCATTTTATCTTTCTCAGAAAGCTTGTCACGTGACTGAGAAGTTAAGATTACGGTCACATCTGACTGTTAGAAAGACTCCACTGACCCTGCAGACTCCTTCCTCCCTTCCTTCCTTCCCAGAATGCTAAATGAACTTCTCCTCACACAAACAAATTTGAACGAGCGCATCGACACTGTATAATCCTCAGATCTGCCTTACAGCCGGAACTGAAGTAAGAGCCGCCGTTTCAGAAAACGCATGAAACACCTTTCTGAATGTTTTACGCACTCGTTAGTACTGTGGTATGACTACAGTTCATCTAAGACACTCCAGTCAATTCCAAGGACACTATGGTGAGTTTTTGTACATATTAAGCAAGTTATTAAGGAGAATAATTTCACTATCATTACTTTACTAAGCTACATTATCATTTTTTGTTATGAAACAAACAAACAAACAAACCAAAAAAAAATCTCTTCACTAGTGAACACCTGAGATCGATATTCTTACGTCTTTTCTTTTTCACTTACATACACAGGTGCTACTGTACAGCAGAAGTGCTAAAGGAGGGAAACAAGCCAAAACACTCACCCAGTTAGAGCACACGGAGAGGGTTCAGCTGAACACCAAATGCACACACCTTTAAAACAGACTCCCTTTCTCTGTATCCCAGAATTTCTCTCGGAATTCTCCAACTCACACACATCCCATTTTAAAATAAAACCAGTATGTATATACTCTCTCTCTCTCTCTCTCTCTCTCTATATATATATATATATATATATATATACACAGTATATGAGCTACTACATGCAATGTAAACGTCTCTCTCTCTCTCTCTCTCTCTCTCTCTCTCTCTCTCTCTCTCTCTCTATTTCTCCACACATACCCAGGCCTTTGATGAAGCTGACCATGCTGGCTTTGCTCCAGCACATGGCTGTACCGTCCATAGTGGGACACCGGTGTACCGTATCCATTCTTGCTAACATTCACATCACACGTTGCTATCAGCCGTTCCTACTGCGTCTCCGGCTTACTGCGTTCCCACACACACCCTCCATCTCTATCCGTGGCCCTTCGCAGGTCTCCGTTCGATCCGGGATGCACGGCACCGTGTCTTTCGAGTGCGCTCGTTGCCGGACGTCTCTGTGCAGAAGTGTGATCAGTTTGTGGCTCGGGAGACTGAAGGTCAGGTTGGAATTTTAAGCTGGGGGCCCGGGCATGTGTGGAGGACTGACACGCTGCAGTGGCATAGCTGCTCGGCTATATTTATCCCTGAGTACACACTATACTGAGAGATCAACCCACCCACACCACCAGTGTAAACAACTCCCAATAACACACACACACACACACACACACACACACAGTTCAGCTCTTGACAGGCCACAGTCAACCTTTTTACACTTTTCTTCTCTTCAGAAAATGCTGATGACTAACTACAGCCAAAACATGCTTACAAGAGCAAGTGCATTACAAAAGCATGCGTACACATGAAAATACAGATCTAATTTTAAAAGACAGATAAAGGTTATTTACTAGTAAGTAAGTTAAAACCCTACTTGTAGGTCTGTCAGAAGTTAAGCCGCTTAACACATTTAATCCCATACGTTCCCCAGATATATTGTCCGGGGTTCAGACACATTCGCTCAGTTTAAATCTAGATTCTAGACCGAGACCTAGCATCCACGTAACGCATCTCATCTCATAACTTTGCTGTGCAGTCATCTCTGCTAATAGAATAACAATTACATATGGTCATCCCTGCCTGAAATTCAATGAACCGCAGCCATGCTAATCCTTCTCCGCTTGTTTCCTGTTCCTAATCAGTGATCGTGCCAGCTCCAGCTCAGAACCAGCCTCTACGAATGGCACCAACGCCTGCGAAGATTTTGGATGATACCAACGCTCTACACGGGTTGGTCCTGGGATAGCAGTGGGCCTGGACCGTTCTGTTCTCTGGGCCGTCCTGGTGCCCTGCTTCAGGAGTTATCGCTCGGAGGCCAGTCACTGTTGCTGAGGACGGCCCAATATGGACAGCCTAGGGACACTTGGAAGCTGTGGAGATGGCATTGGACTGCACCTGATGCGTGCAGTTTTGGTGCGGTGTCTTTTTGCACCCGGGTCTCCATCAGTGGACAGTGCATGATTCTAGCACACAGTTAAAGAAGGGATTTATTGATAATCGCACTGTTACCCAGATGAGGACGGGTTCGCTTTAGAGTCTGGTTCCTCTCAACGTTTCTTCCTCATATCACCTCAGGGAGGTTTTCCCTCACCGCCGTCGCCGTCGCCTCTGGCTCGCTCATTAGGGACGAATTTATCGGTTTAAAATTTAGATTAGACAGTAGTTGTCACTTCCTAGGATGAAAGGGCTGGCAGTGCTAATGTTTCGAGTGTCTTTCGATTATCACACTTAATCAGGAGTCTTTAGATGATCATATTTATGAGCAGAGACTGAAAATTAAACAAGACAGCAGACCCATGCCCGGGATTTTTATTGAAAAAGTCTGGGAGCAAAACAGCTCCTTGGTGCTGTCTCGGTTCAATAAAATTGATTGACTGTGTTTAGTACTAGTCTTAGATTCCAAATCCCTGTGAACGAGCCATAACGTGTTACAATGAGTGCATTAATATAAACAGTTCACGTTACATAAGCACACACACACACACACACACACAGAATGTTGGTTCTGTATGAGTGACCGGTATGCTGAGTGAGTGAGTAAGAGTTCACATGCCGGGACTGTCCGAAAAAGCAAGGCCCATAATTCATTTAATACCAAATGTTTCCTAAATCTATACGCCTACACAAAAAGTGGTTATAGAAAAGGGAAAATTTTAAATATAAGCGTACACACACACACACACACACACACACACTCAGTCATTCACTTACTGTCCTTGTGAGGACTTTCTAATTAATTCAACTAATTAAAGATATGCCTCAACCTGAACCTAACCCAATCTTAACTTCAATAACCAAAAGGAAACATTTAGGCTCTTTTTTTATATTTAATTTATTATTTAATAAAAACATTTTAATAAAAATGTCAAGACTGTCAGATATTCATATTCTTGTATGGACATTTGGTTCCCACTAAGATATAAAAACCTGTCCCAAACACACAGACATAGACCCGTACTGTGTGTGTGTATATGTATATATATATGTATATATATGTATATGTATATATACGTATACACATATACGCTTCCTGCTTTCCTGCTTTAGCATGGGAATAAAAATTGTGTAGGATGTTATTTAACGGTTAACTCTATAAACGGCCCTTTGGGAAACTGTGCAATTATGAATAAATGCGAACCCAAAATCCCCCTCCGTTCTCAGATGCGTATCAGCTCAGCACATTTAAAGCACAGCCCACACTTTTGATATTTCAGACTCACGACTACTGATGTTCTCACAGCATGGAGTGGGTCATGAGTGAGTTACCCAGCACAGCTATGTGGTGCGCTCTGCATCGCCGAAGTGCATTCTGTGTATTACATAAGAAGCACGAAAGGCTACCTTCATATTACCAAATTGAAGTGACACAAATCCGGTTTTACACCTTACGTGTCTGAGGAGTGGTCATGTGACATGAACGAAAAACGGCCAGATCGGAATTCATGTGGCTCCGAGTTGAAACGACCAGAACAGAGCAGTGTATTAAAGTAATTGCCCAATAAGTCGATGTGTGCATGCAGGGCTTTTCAGGCGACGGGTGCATTCTCTATATACACACAGCATAAACTCATGGAAGGAGTAAAAAGGTCTTAATTAAACAGTCCCTCCAGGATTTCGTGATTTTTTGCGATCGCGCAGATTTTCCGCCGATTCGGGCCAAGACGCGTCATGTGACGTCATCACAGCGCGCATTCTTCAATCCCCTCTTCGATTCACGTGCGTCGGACTCGAGTACAGCGAAAAGGTCTCGTTTACCAACAAACATCACTGCGAAAGACCGCTTGCCATTTCCCCAGTTCAACTAGTTTTAAAAAAGCTGCAGCAAAATCAAGCCTTTTTGGCCTCAACAATTAAAAAAAAAAAAAAAAAAACTCTGTATGGACTGATTAAGAACGACTACGAGGGATTCCTTTTCTGAAATACTCAAGTGAAGTATAAATATGGCAAACTAATACTTAAGTACAATAACAAAGTTCCATTACTCGGGTATTTTCCACTTCTAGATACGGGTCAGTCGTGATTGCGGACGTGAACGGTCAAAACAGACAAATCCGATGCGATCTGATGCGAAAGTAGTCTTAGTTTGCTTTTTAGAAAACAGGGTCATACACTCACTTTCCCTTCATCTAGAAAAGTGCATATATTTTACCTTTACCCTAAAAGGTAATTATGGTCCATTTATATATATATATATCATAAATTATAATTAAAGGTACACTATATCCATATATTTGGGTGAAAGATTCTTATAAAAGGTAAAAAAAAAAAAGGGATAAGGATACTACATCACTGCAACTTTACACTTTGTGTGTGTGTGTGTGTGTGTGTGTGTGTGTGTGTGTGTGTGTGTGTATGAAGTGATGAATGACTAATGAGACCTCTATGGAATAAAACCTGAACAATCACCATCTGCTAGTGAAAGCCAGATGCCCTTCAAAGAACAAGACTGACAACCGGATCATGAACACGAGTCTCTTTTTTCACACCGGGTCTGAGGATCCAGGAGCCTGCGAACACAATCAGGTGATGTTGTTGAAAGTGTGGCGCTGTCACTGGAAACAGCCGGATGAGTTACGGACATAAAAAAATATGGCATGTCCCTGCCTTAGCACAGTGATTACACCAACCTAGAGAGAGATGATAGAGAAATAGCACTTCCTTATTATTTATTTTGAATCGCATGACAGTGGTGGAGATTACCATCATCTACTATTAATATCCATCCCTCCATCCATCTTCTATACCGCGTGTCCTTCCTTCAGGGTCACGGGGAACCTGGAGCCTATCCCAGGGAGCGTGGGGCACAACGCGGGGTACACCCTGGACAGGGTGCCAATATTATTAACATCGTTCTAGTTATTATTTTACTTATCACAGTTATGCACCCGATTGATTGGTCAGATGAAAGAATAGGACTTAATCTAAAACTCAAAACTACGTTAACAATATTAATAGTATTAACTCGAATCTCTCGAACCGTGATTCTAATGAAACGAGGAAGGGCCCGTAATATGATACATAGGTTGTTGTTTTTTTTCCTTTCAACTTTGTCATATCGTTCATGAAGTTAACTGGGAAATTCTTTAACTCTGGTAAGGGTTGGTACATCTGAGGAGTCCACTGGATTGTCCCTCTGGACCCCAGAACAGATGGCGACAGGAGAACAGAAACAGGAACCATTCTAGAAATCTAGAACCATGAAGTGTCTAAAATTCTTGAAAAAAACCTCCTTTTTGATGACTGTAGATGAGCAGTGTAGTGCAGAGGTAGTTTCATATACGAAGCATCACTTCCTGCGAGAAGATGTCAGGCGACCGACGAGGATAATGGCTGTGAAACCTTTGGGATGATCTGCTCCAAAAATATGACCTGATCTTCAACTAATTTTCAGAAATAACACAGTTTTAACTGCCATAAATACCGAATTTGTGGTTAGAAGAAGACATTCATTATCATTCCAAGGTCATCACAAACTTTTTCATAATGTAATACTGGGAAACCTACAACTGTGGGAACTGGGATTAAAAAAAACAAAAACAAAAACAAACAAACAAAAAAAAACAACGATCATTCTACTTCTATTTATCACAGGTGGAAAAACACAGCCGCATCTTAAAGTTAAAGTCTGATCATTTTCCACTGAGTCGGGGAAAAGAACCAAAACAACACAGAAACATTTAGGAACTTGTTCTTTTTTTTTTTTTTTTTTTTGGGTCATCTTCAGATAGCATCAGGAATGAAAAAATAAATAAATAAAATAAAAAAAGCTCAGCAAGTTTCACATGAACATGACTCCTGCCTCCCAACTGAACATCCTCCACTGCTGATGTCCCCACTGGAGAAATGGAGCTCCTAGTGAGCTGGAGCTATGTGCTGAACAGCCTTTTCTGTCAGATATTTTACACAAAACACAAAACATGTCATGTGCATCAGTTAAGTTTACCCGTATCCTAGCGTCCTCTTAGCTGCCTCCATCAAGTTAACAAACAGGCACACAAAGGTGACCAGGGCGTTTTGAGATTAGATTAGATTCTCATAGTTGAGATTAGATTTGTGCATCATGATACAATTCATTCATTCATCCTTAGTAACCGCCTGGTCACAGTCAGTGTGATCTAAATTAGGCTATTAGATGTGTTTTTTTAATAGTTTGGGAAACAGGACCAACTAAATTTGTTGGAAATATCGCAGGCAGGTCAAACAAAACTAATACATCACATCACCACACATCTCTTGACCAATTATGAACTCGAATGAGGTAGCTCAAGCTGAGGAACTTCAGAGCCAGAATGGACACCATGCTGACAGTGCTGGCGTTCCCACCTCTAGGCTTCGGTCAATGTTTTCACGTGTTTCAGGAAATCAAAACACTCCAGGTTTTTTTTTTTTTTTTTTTCAAGAATTCTTTAGAATTGGTTCTAGCTTTCTAAACGGGACCTATTAGCCTGTTGCCCTCTGCTGTAGGTGTAGAGGGTCCAGACGGGCAATCCAACGGACACTTTAAATCAAAATACTGATACCTATGAATATTTGGGGCGTTAAACACATACAGGTACGGATAGTGTCACTGTGCAACACACCTACAGTTTACAAAGCCAAAAAAAGAAAAAGACCACTACCACTTAACTTAAGGTGTTTTCAGACTCGGTCCTGTTCAGGGGTCTGAGCACGGTTTGCTGGAGTTTTGGCCCACGTGTGAACTCCAAACCATCTCAGACCCTTTTTAAGCAAACTGAACCAAGACCATCTTGGGAGGTGGTCTGAGTACGGTTCACTTTCTGCTAGTGGTATGGGATGAAAATGTCACAAATTCTCATACAGGCTTCTGTACAAATCGTGCCATTCAACATGGCGGTTTCTGCTGGAAAGGGGATGTTATAAACAGATGAGGAAACGGTTGCACTTCTCCAAATTTGGAAGGAGGACTATATTAAGAACCAACGATCCACCACCCACAGAAATTTGAAAAAAGGGTTTCTTCAGTTTTCAGCAAAAGAATTTAAGCAGAATTCAAGCAGACCACCTCACACTGGGTTAGAGTTAAAAAATTACACCAGAAATATATGGCCAAACATGGATTATCTGCGATCTAGCGGACAGGCGGCCGAGGTCAAGTGGCCTCTCTACGATTTGTTAGACAGGATTCTTGCACGGACACAATAGCGTCACGGATGGAGGAAGTTCTGACATCAATGAGGATGATAATGGTACATTCATTGCAAACTTGCTTTACCTATTTAGCTGCACAATACTGCTGTACCCACAATGCACAACACTGCAAGAGGACTGAACAGCATGAACACAAAGACGTCCGAGACCCCATTACTGCTTAGGTAGACCAAAAAGGTCAGGGACAGGGACAATGTGGATGTAAAGAGAACTGGGCCTTTTTCACTTGGTGCTCCTCTTGGTCCACTTTAAGGGGTCTGGGTTTGGTTCCTTTAAACAGGACGCAAGTATGAAAACACACCTAAAGCCAGTCAAACCAGTACAGTCTGGCTTTACCCACCAACATAAAATGCCTTTTTGGGTACTCAATTGGCTGAATTAGTCAGTGTTTCTAAAAGGGCAGAGTAGCCAGTGATCGTGCAGCATGACATGGAGTAAGTTGTTAACAGTTATCCTGAAACCCTTCAGACTACAGATCTAAATACGGACATTGAGTTAGAAAACCAACTGTTTTGGGTTTTTTTTTTTTTTTTTGGAAGATTCTGTGGCATTCATATAAAGGAAAGGACGTTCCCTGGCTGTCCCGTATTGTCTTTAAATCCAGACTGAAGATGCTCCAGTACGTAACTCAATCATGAATCTAAACACGCACTTACAGCGAAAATGTACTGCAACGTGAAAAGACCGAACATTTACTATACGTCTCAGACTCCTGTTTCACGTAGCGCATTAGCTGTTTTTAGACGCTGATCAGTTTGCTACAGTAGGACTGAGAATCTTTCGGCGTCACACAATCCGATCGCGTTTCAATTTACGGTCCCGTGATATGATCATAACCTGATTTTTATGCATCTCAATTTTGGCTCCCTGTGTTGCAGCCATGATATTAACATTTTCATCCGTCTGAATCTATTTCTGTTATCGACTGTCAGAAATGAATTCATAGTTCTAATACTTCTTTGAATTTTCTAAGGATTTGTATGTGTAATTTGACGGTAAAAGCTCCACATTTTAATGTTCCTACTGGAAAAAAAAAAAAAAAACAAGCAAACAAACAAAAGAAATGGTTATAATGGGAATCGTCTTGGTTTTAATGGAAACTGTAATGGTCCCTGTGGGTTTCTACTGGTAAATTGTTGTCTTCTATTGGTTATGTCTAATGGATACCATTAAGGACCTACATCTTTAATACGTCCCAC
Organism: Ictalurus punctatus; assembly: GCF_001660625.3. Taxonomy (NCBI): domain Eukaryota; kingdom Metazoa; phylum Chordata; class Actinopteri; order Siluriformes; family Ictaluridae; genus Ictalurus; species Ictalurus punctatus. The sequence goes on from NC_030432.2 coordinate 24,249,721, forward strand.
TATGTAACGGAAACCATTTAGTAATGGTTTTAATGGTTAACAGCTGATGGTTTGTAGTGGGACCATTAGAATTTATGTAATGGTTTCTATTGTTTTTTTTTTTTCAGCAGTCTACCATTACTTGCCAGTGGCTGTGAATACGTGCAGGTCATTTCAATAATAATTAAAAAATAAAAGTGTGCAGGAGCATATGTAAAAGTCAGTTATGTTTTGCTCATCAGTTCAAAGAGAAACACATGACGCATTGCACAATCGATTAGCTGATATCATTGTTCCATATCTATTACCTGAACAAGCAGGAAGTTCTGTTTGTTTGTTTGTTTGTTTGTTTGTTTGTTTTCAAGGCAACAAGGCACTTCTGCATGTCAGTATGGATAAGAGCATCTGCCAAATGTCATAAATGTAAATGCATTACGCAAGTGCTTATAAAAACAAGAAGCAAGCATCTCCATCTCATAGTCAAGAGAGTAAGCTCAGAGGACACAGCGATACATCAAACCATCAATAATCATATTACATGCTAAATGGAATGAGAGATAAAATCTAAAAACCTCTTCAGTCTAAGTAGAAATGACAAGAACAACAACAACAACAACAACAACACTTCCCTTTGCACAGAGTGATGAAGTTACTCACTGCTGCTCCAGGACTTCAGCAGAGACTTAATGCTGATTTCAAAGAACCCTGAGTCCTGCTGGCTGGCCATGTCGTGTTTGGCTGTCCCGTGAAGAGTGGGCATTCTTTTGATGCTCCGCTTTGTGTGTGTCTGTGTATGTGTATGTATTTGCCCCCCTGCCTGCTGCAGCCAGGCCGTGAGCAGGCAGGTGGTGTACGCTGCTCTCTCTGCCTGAAAGTGATGCGATAAAGCAGTGCTGCTGCTGACCAGAATACACGCCGCTCCAGCTCTCCCCTTCCTCCTTTCCCTCCCTCTTTCTCTTTGTCTCTGTCTCTCTCTCTCTCTCTCTCTCAGAGGCAGGATGGTTTTAATACCATCGCTGGATCAGACACTGCTTGGAGACCGGGAATGCAGTGAGGAGAAATCCTCTTAGTCAGTGTGGCTAATTATAACCTCTGTTCTCATCTCAGAGAGGGACTCTTACTAACAGAACTGTCTGGCCCAGGACATGTAGCATCCAGGCTGTTCAGGGCTATCTCTGTTCATCCAAATCCCCAAAGGGAAAATAACTAATTAATGGCGCTCAGATTTTTAGCCCGATCAGTGGGTTTTCTTTAAAAAAAATAAATAAATAAAAAAAAAAGGCTGTCTTTTGTAACAGCATCATCAGAAATGATCACAAGGTAAAGCGACTAAAGTGATGACACACCACTAGATAAAGCAGACGGACAAATTAAAGGAAAAACTGATGACTCTGTTAGGCTGTGAGGGGGCATTTATTTTTGTCAGCATGATTCGGAACGCCTTTGAGAGAAGAGTCATTGCAAATCAATACAACGTTCTTCTGATGACCTTTATCCTATGATAAAACATTTCTATCCTGACGGCGGCGATCTCTTCCAGGATGACTCCGCCCCCATACACAGGGCACGAGGGTTCACTAAATGGTTTGTTGAGGATGAAAAGAATGCAAATTATAACCTGTGGACTTCACAGTCACTTTATCTCGACCCTACGGAATACCTTTTGGAGATTTTGGTGTGACGTGGCCGTCCCAAAACCTCACTAACACGCTGTATGTTGTATTTTCCTTTAATTGGTCACCAGTCTGTGTAATACTGTAGGTCATGTATATTCATTTGACATTTATATCCAAAGCAACTGGCTCTCTGCCAGTCCCTGGATTTGAACTCACAACCTTCAGGGATTTTGAACTCACTAACATGTCACTAGTGCAGAACTGTAAATGCATAAGAATCATACATTCGTTCATCTTCAGGAACCATTTAATACTGGTCAGGGATGCGTAGAACCTGGAGCCCATCCCTGTAATACTAAGCACAAGCTGGGAACACACCCTGGATGTTACACCAGTCCACTGCAAGACACCAGGCACATACACAATCTCACACTCATTCACATGTAAGAGCAGTTTATTAGAGCCAAGTCACCTACTGGTATGTTTTGTTGATATAAGGAACCCTGAGAACCTAAGGGAAGCCTATGCAAACATAGCGAGAACATGAAAAACTCCAAACAGAGCTCAGGAGAGCTCTGGAGAAGCTAAACTACCCACTGCACCCCGACACATTTATGTAAAGTTAGGCTTGGGTTGCTTAAACTTAACTTCCATGTGGGATTTCCTCACTGCAAAACTGGACTAGTGTTAACTCATGTAGACATGACCACTGTGGACTAGCAGCACACTTCAAATCCACTGAATGTAGGAGTGTTTAAAAAAGGGAATTTCTTAACAACTAACAAATGTATATGACTAAAATCTACATCTGCAATATAGTTAAATCCCCAGAATCAGACATTACTCATCTGTTTCATTGTCTTTACACCTGATTAATGGCTATATGGAAGATTGGTAGACATGATTGTTTTTACCTTGAATACAATATATTGTACTTTGTACTGACTAACGGAAGTGACCTTATCGGTGTGTACCCCGGCTAACGGAGGTGACCTTATCGGTGTGTACCCCGGCTAACGGAGGTGACCTTATCGGTGTGTACCCCGGCTAACGGAGGTGACCTTATCGGTGTGTACCCCAGCTAACGGAGGTGACCTTATCGGTGTGTACCCCGGCTAACGGAGGTGACCTTATCGGTGTGTACCCCGGCTAACAGAAGTGACCTTATCGGTGTGTACCCTGGCTAACAGAAGTGACCTTATCGGTGTGTACCCCGGCTAACAGAAGTGACCTTATCGGTGTGTACCCCGGCTAACGGAGGTGACCTTATCGGTGTGTACCCCAGCTAACGGAGGTGACCTTATCGGTGTGTACCCCGGCTAACAGAAGTGACCTTATCGGTGTGTACCCCGGCTAACGGAGGTGACCTTATCGGTGTGTACCCCAGCAAACGGAGGTGACCTTATCGGTGTGTACCCCGGCTAACGGAGGTGACCTTATCGGTGTGTACCCCGGCTAACAGAAGTGACCTTATCGGTGTGTACCCCGGCTAACGGAGGTGACCTTATCGTTGTGTACCCCGGCTAACGGAAGTGACCTTATCGGTGTGTACCCCGGCTAACGGAAGTGACCTTATCGGTGTGTACCCCGGCTAACGGAGGTGACCTTATCGGTGTGTACCCCAGCAAACGGAGGTGACCTTATCGGTGTGTACCCCGGCTAACGGAGGTGACCTTATCGGTGTGTACCCCAGCTAACGGAGGTGACCTTATCGGTGTGTACCCCGGCTAACGGAAGTGACCTTATCGGTGTGTACCCCGGCTAACGGAAGTGACCTTATCGGTGTGTACCCCGGCTAACGGAGGTGACCTTATCGGTGTGAACCCCAGCTAACAGAAGTGACCTTATCGGTGTGTACCCCGGCTAAAGGAAGTGACCTTATCGGTGTGTACCCCGGCTAACGGAGGTGACCTTATCGGTGTGTACCCCAGCTAACGGAGGTGACCTTATCGGTGTGTACCCCGGCTAACGGAAGTGACCTTATCGGTGTGTACCCCGGCTAACGGAGGTGACCTTATCGGTGTGTACCCCAGCTAACAGAAGTGACTTTATCAGCGTAGTGGTAAATGTAACACTGATGCTTTTAATATGACCTGTTGATGCATTTAGCACAATCAGCAATCTGAACCTTCTCTGGTGCCTCAGTGAGAGATCAGCTGTCTGTCTGTCCTCAAGAATCCCAAACATTTACCACATGCTGGGCTGGCACAGACGTAGCATACCTGTGCTGTCACTCAGGCAAAATTCAATATCTCAGAAGGCGCAAACTCTCATTATGAGGAGAGAGAGAGAGTTTTTTACTCATTCACCGATGTCAGGTGGACATTCTGCAAATTTAAATAAAGCCTCAGAGGACTGACATGGTGTATTATGAAATAGTGTATGGGTATGACTATTTCCAGTTGCAAGGTGATAACAAGCAACTCCGGTTTTAATGCTGACCTAGCACTGGATGGTAATGAAGTTCATAAAATCTGGATTATTCTGTATAATCTGATTATAGAAGTCAAGTAGCTGTAATGGGAGTAGAATACATTAAAAAAATACACCTGGCAATCAGATTGCAATGACTTTTCATACACTACCCTTACTTAAAATGAATGAATAAATGAATTCGAACTAAAGTTAAAGTATATCTGATGTCCCTGATATTTGAATAAATGATGGCAATTGGACTGTTACCTAAAATCACTAGTGAGTTTTTCCTTTCACCTGATACTTCCAACATTTACTCACTACATTTTAAAAGAAAAATCTCCGATTTCTACTCATCACATTTCTTAACAGTCATAAACTCGTCAAGTCATAAGACCACTGCTTAGCACCAGTCAGCTTCGAGGAGTCTACTCAATTTCTCACGTCTAAACTTTAAGAGATCTGACAGTGAGAATGAGACACCATAACACTCATCACTATCAGCAATCTGCTGCACACTTAGTATTGATAAAGTAAGTTCGTACCGGGCCAGCTAACAATGCGTATTCAGATCAGTTTCTGTGGTCAGAGTTAGCATGCTAGCTAACGTTTGAGACGTTAGAAACGAAACTGTTGCTAGCTAGCATTTGCTGAAGTTTTCCCACGTTCTTTGGCTCGCTGGTGGAAAAGAAAGCACTGGTTTAAAATCAATAAATAAGATTAGACGAAGCTAAAAGGCAGATATTAAACTAAAAGGCAGATACAACACTTTTCTACTGAGTGAATCGTTTGTGAAGAAGCTGTACCAGAGGATTAACTGAGATAAAATAGCTGCATTTTCACTTAAATAAAACGAACGTTCCTCATATTGATTCCTACTGCAACTATTTGTTCTGTCCTGTAGAGCATGTAATAACAAGGATGAATCAGATTACTGAATCAGTGGGTTTGTAGGTTATTACTCATCTCCAATCCATCTGTGTACACATGCCATGCTGGCCCAGGACACTGCTTTAGTAATCTTATTAGCTTCATCTTTAGTCAGCTACTTGACCTTCATTACATAATGCATTGACTTATGTTTATTAGTCCAGCTGGCCTTTTATGTAGCAGTGAAAAGAAGAAAATATCCTTCCGGGATGGGATAAATGATATCGGGGGGTCGAAGGTTTTAGACTGGCCGAGTCATTCACCAGACCTTAACCCAGTTGAGCATGCATTTCAATTCCTGAAGAGGAGACTGAAAGGAGAACCCCCCCGAAAACTAAAAGAAGCTGCGGTAAAAGCCTGGAAAATCATCACAAAACAAGAAGCCGACAATTTGGTGACGTCAATGAGTCGCAGGCTTGACGGAGTTATTGCAAGCAAGGGATATGTACCCAAATATTAAGTGTTATTTACTTTCATTCACTTCAAGAGTTCAATCTGTTCCAATACTTTTGCTCATCTGAAAATGGGGTGGTCTGATACAAAAGTTTCTGTGTTTTATGTTGTTTAGATGTGTTAAACAACAACGACAAAAGATCTCTAGAACCTTACAGTATCATGTGATTGGTGTTTAAAATAGCATCATGTCCATACAGTTTTCTTTATAGGCCATGTGCTTTTTACTGATTAGTGAGGGGAACCTTAATATCCGCTGACTGTGTCACGGGGTAGATCAGTCAGGCCCTTAAACAGTCACGAGAGAATTACAACATTTTGAAATGATAATTAGTTAAAATAAAAAAATGTGCTTCAAGTAAAGGAGTCAAAACCAAGACCACGTTTTTGTGTCTGCAGCCTTTAAAGAGGAACACCAATAATCTGGAAAATGAAAGTTCAAAATCTCTGTCCTAGTAACATGTGAGACGTACTGGAAAACATTTCCCGACCAAGCGCACTCTCACACTTGTTAATCCAGGGATTCCCAAACGACCCAAAATTTACCAACGGATTTTCTGTCGCTGAAAGCGTTGGCATTTTGGTTTCTCCTCGTCATTTACCGTCATGCTTGTAAATTCATGTTCATTCACGTTTCGAAATATTTTCATGTTCGTTTTCTTGCTTTCGGTTGTTCCACTGAGTCTCTAGAGTGTCTAGCCGAGGTAGCGCATATACACATTTAAATTAAGTGTGGCTTCTTGGAATGTGACTCGCAGTAAGAGTCGAAAATAACGATAACGAGTCTTTATCGATCACGTATACATACGCACAGTGAAATTCTTTTCTTCGTATACCCCGGCATGTCAGGAAGTTGGGGGTCAGAGCGCAGGGTCAGCTATGATACAGCCAACAAGGTCTCTCCCAACAGTGGCAGCCTGGCAGTGCTGGGGCTTCAACCCCCGACCTTCTGATCAATAACCCAGAGCCTTAAGCGCTAACCCACCACTGTCCCATAATAGTGGCACACAAAATCAATCTTCATAGTTATATTTCTAACATTAACTTGTAAAACAGAGAACAAATAAGAAAAGAGATTATGAGTTTCTCTCAAGTCATCATCACATTTTAAATCCTATGACCCACATGGAAACACTCGCATTCGTCCTTTTAGTCCAAAATACAAGGCGTGTTTCACAGTCGAATCTCGCTCTCACTGCAATTGAACTGCGCTCTCTCTCTCGCTCTCTCTCGGAACTAGACTGAGAGCGCCTCGCTCAGACATTCTGACTGCTGTTTTGGTCCACAACCGAGCGTCAATGCTGCGTTTCCGCTGGGGGAAAAACACACCAGGGCTTGACTCAAATAGACAAGAAACATATGCTTATGTAAGAACATCCTGAAGAACTATTACACATTGTCGGTACACAATAAAAACAAGTTTCTGCTCAGCTATTGAAGGTCGTACAAAAGGTCAACAAGTACTTAAGAGAGCGTGAGCGTAGGCAGCTCTGAGCTGTCACATTAACAGTTTATTAAAAGCATTTTAGACCGGGGCGAAGGACAAGAATGTAAAGCATGTTGGATGGATGAATACATCCCTGTGGATTATCAGAACTAAGTAAACTCCCTTCAAGCACCCAATCCCCCCCCCCCCCCATGTCCTCCCTTTTCTCGCCACGTTCCAGCTCTCCCTCCCTCCCTTCCTCCCTTTCACTCTTTGGGCTTCTATCTCTTCTTTTACTTTCACTTCAGTCTCTTGACTCTTTCTAAACTGCATGCATTTTTTTTTTCTTTGTTGCTCTTCCGCCAACTGTCACCAAGTCAAACATTTCCTCCTTCCCTAAATATGTCTCGTCCCAAGAGTAACGTCAACTGAAAATGTGCATTTTCTCAGAACAACAAAACAACAACCCAATCACCACAAGAACACCCACACTGTGCTGACTTAACACGAATGACAGTGTTTATACAGAGGAGTCCATGTGGATACAAAAGACCAGCGTTAAAGCTGAAACACTGCTGTGGATTAAATTCACCACAAAAAAAAAAACACCACAAGCTGTTAAATACTGTACGAGTAATAAGTGTACTTAAAACTGTACACTTTCAATGGCATATACATTTTAAGTTATTTGATTCGTCCTTTTGGGGAAATCCAGAAAAGGTCTAGGGTGAACTCTTCAGCAGAGTCTTCCGGGGGAAAACCCTGGAAAATTATAAAAATTCAGAAAACTACAAACGTTCCTGAATTTCAATATGTTTCTCAATCACAAGTGATCTTCTAGCATTTAAGAGTCTGAAAAGAGAAGAGGAGAAACTTGCATATAGATTTCATTAACGACTAAAAGGTACATATAGCACCATGGACATATTGACACTCGCTATCTAATTCAGCAATGTCAACTCAGCGATTTGGCAACTGTTTAGATTCCTTTTGCAATTTCGCTTCTTTTTTGTTTTTGAGGAGGAGTTTTTCAGATCACAGCTGTTGGATATATGAGTTGAGGGGCCAGGTCCTGTCAGATCATCACCTGTGTGTAAAGTCTGACTGAGTTGTGCTGGTGCCATTGTTTCTCAACGACCAATCACTGATCACCATTATTCCCAACAACCAGTAACTCACTATTATTCCCAACAACTAATCACTGATCACCATTATTCCCAACAACTAATCACTGATCACCATTATTCCCAACAACCAGTAACTCACTATTATTCCCAACAACTAATCACTGATCACCATTATTCCCAACAACTAATCACTGATCACCATTATTCCCAACAACCAGTAACTCACTATTATTCCCAACAACTAATCACTGATCACCATTATTCCCAACAACCAGTAACTCACTATTATTCCCAACAACTAATCACTGATCGCCATTATTCCCAACTAATCACTGATCACCATTATTCCCAACAACTGATCACCATTATTCCCATCAACTAATCACTGATCGCCATTATTCCCAACAAGCAGTAACTCACTATTATTCCCAACAACTAATCACTGATCGCCATTATTCCCAACAACTAATCACCGATCACCATTATTCCCAACAACTAATCACCGATCACCATTATTCCCAACAACTGATCACCATTATTCCCAACAACTAATCACTGATCACCATTATTCCCAACAACCAATCACTGATCGCCATTATTCCCAACAACCAATCACTGATCGCCATTGTTTGTTCACCCACACACTTTGTTCTTCATTTTAATAGGAGTTACTCCATCCGTAACCATTTCTGCTATGTCTAATTCCTGCCTACTCACTACTACTGCTTCCCTGTATTGTGCTGTATTCTGTGAATGTGAATGTTCCTTTTTCATGGAACATGTTTTGATATGCAAATGACCATCACGACTGAAATAATATACAAATTATTCGATGACATCATCTGCTGTCTTCCAGCACCTGCTTGAGCAAAATTCTACTTCTACCTGCTACTTTCACTTGAAAAGAGTTAACAACACCAATCTAACTACAAGCTGAACTGATTATGGTCGTGTCCGTTTTACTACAACACATAGCTGTCCCAAAAGACCAACCTGAAAGTGTGACACTGACTGTGTACGGAAATCCCACTACTTTTTGATTTACTAGAATTCAGCCAGTGTGTTTTTTTTTTTTCCAGCCCAGAACATAATGAGGTTTAGCAGGTTAAATGAGCAGCAATAATATAAACACTCGCCCACACCTTTGTACATCAGCCATGTCAAAACATGCCACTCGATAACAAATGAACTGCCTGAGAGAAACCTGATTCAACTCTATAGAAGAAATCTAGCACCTTGTACTTCTACCCCTAATGTGTGCGATGTCTTAGCGACGAGACGTAAAATTTTCGAGCTAACCATTATAAACATGACCATGAGGTAAGGCATTTCACGCCTGCTTGAGAGTAGTAGCTGCAATTTATCGGTCTGGACTTTCCTGTCTGTCCTACGCTCAGAAATCCAGCAGAGTCTGAACATCACCTACGTGATAGAATGCTGGGCCGGTTTTTGTAGCGCATCTTCTTCAGCTTGCCCCGGAAGTCCTCGGGTAAATTAGCCATCTGCTCAAGCATCATCCTGTCGTGCCATGTGCACGAGTCCGTCTGCTCCGGGTATGGCATCTCCAGCTGGCACAGTGCCTGCTGCTCTTCAACCTTTCCTCCACAGAAACACTGACATCTGATTTACTTTACGTCTGCCATCTCAGTCCAGCTCTCCCTCTCCCATTCTTTCACTCTTGTAGTATAACTTTCCCTTGGGTTGAGTTGAGTCTTTTTATGTGTGTGTGTTGTTCCTCGTGAGAGAGTCTGTCTGTGTGTGTGTGTGTGTGTGTGTGTGTGTGTATATGGGTGTGTGAAGAGATCCAGGCTGGCATATTTTAACACTCCCTACACTTGTCAGAGCAGTTCAGCCAGTTACAGAGCAGCAGCAGCTTATGGAAATGGGCAGGTGGAGAGAGAGAAAGAGAGAGAGAGAGACAGAGAGAGAGAGAGAGTGCTATTCGCAGAGAGGAAGCGTGGTGGTCAGCCAGGGTGTGCAATTTGCAAAAACTCCCCTCCTTAAAGCAGCGATCACAAACAAGCCATTTCCTTACAACAGTCATTCCCTGTACAAAACGAAGCGCTCTGTGCTCATGCTCCAGTAGTCTGGAAGAGGAATTGTCAAATGATTCGAGCTGCACGACCCGTATTAACCTACACAATCACACTGTAATCTCTATTTTGCTGTTACACTTATAGTGTCCACGTTGTTATCTGTTTATCTGTAGACGTTCCAGTGGAAGTGTGCATTTTAACTGACGCACTCCTACAATTTTCATCACTTTCAACCTTTCCATTCAATACGGTCGCATTGTTTTATTCTCGTATCCAGTGTTGCTGCTATAGTGAACGGTAAATTAACCGCTTCACATTGTGTCTCCTTCACCCACTCACACACACACACACGCACACACACACACACACATATCAATGGTAGCAGAGCTTCCACGCAAGGCGCTAACTTATTATCGGGAGCGACTTGGGGTTCAGTGTCTTGCCCGAGGACACTTCGGTATGTGGAGACAACCCTACGATTAGTGGACAACCCGCTCTGCCACCTCAGCCACATTTGAGACAGTTACATTTGTTTTGTCAATCGATTCACATTTAACTTAAAGAGTCGTTCATAATAAACAAAGCATGTGCCTGTGAATCGATTCTCACAATGTAAGGCTATATATATATATATATGTATGGGGCGGCTGTGGATCAGGTGGTAGAGCGGGTCGTCCACTAATCATAGGGTTGGCGGTTCGATTCCCGGCTCACGTGACTCCACATACCGAAGTGTCCTTGGGCGAGACACTGAACCCCAAGTTTCTCCCGATGGCAAGTTAGCGCCTCGCATGGCAGCACTGCTACCACTGGTGTGTGAGTGTGTGTGTGAGAATGGGTGAATGAGAACCAATTTAAAGCGCTTTATAAGTGCGCCATTTACCATCTACCATATCCACTAGAGGTTCACTGAGAGGGGATTTTACCGATATCGGTAGTTAAGTATTTAAACTCTATCTGCCACTTTCCAGCTGCTCTTCTAAAAAAAAATCAGAGGCACCAACAGCCCATGCCTAAATGAGTAAGGTTTTTCCAGGGTTGACACACATCTGCAATACAAACACACAGTGTATACCCTTACGGGTGTTTTCTGTTTTCTAAAGAATAGGCATAGTGTAAGCCAGGAAAACTCCTTTTGACGATGTTCACACCTGAGCACTTCCATTTTTGGCATGCTGTTATTTTCTATTGGAGTTGGGTGAGACCCCATGACATCCCATCCCACCCCACCCCACCCCACCCGCATCTATTCATATGAGTAAATGAAGAAAGTGCAGTAACTTTCAGGATACCAAAAACAAATTTAGAACTTTCTTACAAGTAGAGACACTATTCAGTCATTGTCTTTTTTTTTATTCTAAAGCTCTGTGTGTGTGTGTGTGTGTGTGTGTGTGTGTGTGTGTGTGTGTGTGTGTGTATTTGACAGTGGTCAAACCTGAAATATAGGTCAGCCCTGTCAAACTGCACGTTCAACATATGCCATGCCCAGGTAAAGCACTCTTTAACTAAATGCCAGACTGACATCTTATTATAAAAACTTAAACAGTCCACAATCACACACTTCTCACCTGCATATCCGGAGCACCTAACTGTGAAATCAGGTTCACACACTGCATACTGTGGAACAAAGTTAAGATACATGTTATCTGTGCACAGACATCTTGGAAAGCAGTGGTTCAAACGGAAGGGGGGGGGCACACATCCTAAATAAAATATCATAAACTTTTCAATCCTTTAAAGTGAGCACTTGATCCCGCATTGAGACGCTGCACTTTAAAGCGTGATTTTATCTCCCACTCATGTAATTACATATAGAACGGTTTGGCACTGCGCTAATGCGATGTTTCCCCACCGTGCCGTGCCCTTCTAAAATTTCTAAAATGCTAAAATGTGCATACGCCATTTAATATATATGATAAATATCGGATGTCTGGAATAATAAACACAGACGGAGGAATAATAAGAGAGACACACACGCATAACAATTAATAATAAAAGATTACATGCTTTAAAAATAATAATTCCCTCCCCCTCGACCCCCTGCCCCCCCCCCCCCCCCCACTGACCTGTCAACATCTGTATGCGTAACGTATGTGTGTAGTTTATTCTAATAATTCACGTGTGACAGTGCGTGTGTAGTGTAGTGCAAAAGAATATGGTCTCGATTTCTTGGACCATCAACTTCATCCTCATGTAGCTAACACTGTCTAGCGTTAGCGTATCTGTAGGGTGCCACAATTTCTTTTGAAACATTTCAAAGGCTGCCATGACTGAGGATAGGCTGGGAAACACTGCACCCGTGGACGCACCATGTTTTCATACACTCATAACAAAGGTTAGGAGATACGAGAGCGCCCTCTAAAGTTTGTCCTGCTGCAGTGCAGTCGATGCTGTTAAGTAACAGAGCAGTGACAATGAAAAACACATCCACACTCACCGTTATTATACGGCACAATCAATAACACACCCGCACCGTGCAAAATCCAAGTACAGAAACATTTCCTCAAAATATGAACTGACTGTGCTATATTTATGTAACGATATGCGACAGGTATGCATTGCTTAACTGCTATTCACAAGTGTGTGTCAGGTCACCGATGACAGCAGAGGTACACGAACTCCTCGACCGATGAGAACAACACCTCGGACCAGCGAGAGAATTCAGCAAGCTGTTGCCATGGCGAGGAACATTTGGGATCGCAAAGGCAGAGCGAGGCCTAGTGAATAATTGATAAGCAGCTATTATTAGTATAAACTCATCTAAAGTTAACCGCCTGCTGGCCTTCATGTCTAACATCGAAAAGGCGAAAAAGCAGGTCGATCCTGATCTGCTACAGCAAATGAAATAGGTCGAGAGACACAGTATGAAATCCAGACGCCTGTACTTCATCCATCTCCATACGCTGCTCTTAAATCATGCATATATCAGGAGTTCCACAACCGTGGAATGTGTCGGTTCATTAGGCACTAGAAAAACGGCTATAGTATATCACGGCTATGGTGTATCAAACTAAAATTTGTAAAGGTTCGGTTACATAAAAGTCCTTACTTACACATTCCTCGTTGCTTGAAATACGACGGGTGAATTCTGGCAACCGGCCAGAGAAGATATTTCAACAAAATTAAATGGTAATTGACCAATAAAGTGGTCATTTGTGGTTGAGAGACGTGAAGAAGAGAAGCACATCATTTAATTCAGTAACGTCTGTAGTGTTTCAGAACTACAACACACACACACACATATATATATATATATATATACAGTATATAGTAGAAAAAGTTTTTCCCAGGCCACCACACATGAAAAAAGGTTAATACGTAAATAATTAAACATTGGTTATAGGAAAATAATAATGACATGATGTGATGTGGCCCGATGCAAACCGGAGTTACCTGAACGTGATTATTCTCCAATAACAGTTTGGACTCCTTTCACCCCACAGCAATTTCTCAACGATTACAAATGTACATTTTTTTTACATTCAAGTCCAACACATCATACTTTCAAACCAAAAAACCAAAAAACTTACCGACAGTTACAGACTGCTAACCCTGGAGAATCCTTCCATAAGTGCTAAATATGGAAATATAAATTCCTTACAAAAAAAAATAAAAAATTCACCATGTCAACATTTATACAATTTGGTTCATCATACATTTGGTGCATCAAGTCCTTCTGACTTGAGCTGTACTATAAAAACATCAGTGTATTAAAACGAGCGTGTTAATACAAAGCTGTGATTCGATTTACAGTCAGAGACGCTGTGATGACGATTAATCAACAATCAGATTCGAGAATTCAACAGCACCACCGTGTACGGTCTCTAAGATCATCAACAGAGCAGGCCTATTCTGTCTCAGATGCCATGTGGAGCTCACACCCACTTTACTGCTTTCCTGTGTGAAAATACCCACCTCCTACATCTTCCTACAGTACACACACACACACACACACACACACCTACCTGCCAGAAGTCTGAAGAATGCACACTTGCTGAATTTGCAATAAATGAACATTCACAGGAGTCTAATGATGCATTTTGGACCATTAGAAAGAACTTTACATTGCACTGTGTGAAACAGAAGTGGCTGGTATAAATGAGCTAGAACGGCGTGCGAAACCACCCTGTCGTTCAAAGGTCCATCCAGTTCCGGATTTAATTCCGGCATCTGCGTTTAGTTTCCAATATGTAAAACATCGATGCAAGTTCCATATACAGTCACTTTCCATATAAACACAGGTAATGGCTAGTGAATACTTACAGCCCTAAAGGTCAGTTAGACACGGCCACCACTGTATATCATACACATCCGTATGCTCCCATTTTAAGTCTACTTATAAAGTGTGGCATATGGTTATTATTTCTGAAGTTTTCAAATCGACCGCCTTCAAGTCATGTGATTCGTTTGCACAGCAGAGAATTATTCATTTGTACCTTCTTTTTTTTTTTTTTGCTCGCTTATTTACACCTGTAATACTTTGAATTTATTACAGGACGTGTTCCGCTGTTAACGCCGGTGATCTGTAACTTCCAGCATAGATCAACAGCGAGATATTAACCAAATGAAGCAGACTCCAGAAGAAGGACAACCGGTAGGACCCAGAAGAAAATTCACCCACACACTGAAGAAAAACAAGCAGTAACTCCAAGAGCTTCAGGTACGCTGCACAAACCAGACAGAAAATATAAAAGCATGCTTTAACGTGAGAATAAGTCTTGGTGATGCACCTACTGTCGCTCTGCATCAGGATGCTGCAACTGTAATGAAATACTAAACAGGCTCAACAGGTAGCAGCTTCACCATCCTGTCTCTGCATATAACTGAGCAATTCTGACAGTAATATAATACATCGAATACGCTTGTACGTCTGGTATAAATACTCGAGCAGGTCTAAGAATAGAAAAAAAAAAACCCCATCAATATATGGTTGAATTTTTGGGCATCCACACATATAAGTATTCCAAATATTTTTGGGGCTTTTGTGGCACCGAGCGCAACAGTATGACATTTTTAGGGCCGCTTGTTAAAAAACATAATAAAGATCTTAATATCTGATATGACAAGAAAAAAAATCGCAACATAAATAATAAAGTTGTACTTGTCACGATCTCGCCGGTAGATGGCGCTGCGGCGACGACGTGCACGGTCCGCCGGAGAGCGCGTGCACGTGCTTGAAGTGCGCTCGGACGATAGGACCTTGTTTACAATGGACATGTGCACTTGTTTTGGTTTTTGTCCTGTCCTGTCCCTGTTGAGTTATTGGCGGAGGCGCGAGGGTGTGTTTCCTAGTGTTACCAGCTGACAGCAATTAAAGTAATTGTGACTGGGTATTTAAACCCCTCGCGTTGCTGCGCACGTCGCGCGGTATTAGACACTGAAAGGTGTAATGGTGCCACGCGGGACCAGTTTCCGTGTCTTGTCTAGTTTCTTGTTCCATGCCATAGCCTTAGTTGAATGATTTCCATGTATAGTTTCTTGTTTCACGCAATAGCCAAACGCTAGATGAGTACAGGTGTAAAACGGGCTGATGAATTATTTCCTGTACTAGTGACTTTAGCGTGTAAATAAAGACTTTACTCCTGCGCTTACTTCCTGTCCAGGTCTTGTTTCGAGAATAAAGTCATAACACTATGATAAAGCAGTACATATATCAGATATGATATATCAGAGCACCGTTTGTGTGTTAAAATGACGATCTGGTGAAGTTATTGTCCAGTCCCTTCAGGAATTTGGGATATTCGCAGGAGCTTTTCAAAATGACCTTCAAGGCTACCGATAATTCCATCATGCATCTACATCGGAAGTTCCGACTTTTTCCCCTTTGAACGTCATTATGACATTTTCCTCTAAATACTCCGACTCTATTCTCAAAATCTAGCATTTTACATGCATTTTTTAGCCTTAAAATGTCAACAGACAGCAGCACCATTAACATCTGTCTAAGCAAGGCTGAATTCTTTCTAGCCCAGACTGTAGATTCATGTAGCAGCCTATCAGTGACAGTTGTATCAGGTGATTACACAGAAAGAAACAGCCCCTGCGGTACTGTATATTTGATCTTCATTTAATCTGATATGCTTCAGCCCGCTGTGCTGCTGACACATCCATAACACGTCATCAGCAGGCGGATGTGAAATATGGTGGTGGAATATTTACTCCATCATTTGGAGGAGAAATTCAACCTAGACAAACTAAGCACGCATTGTCCAAGGTACAAATGACACAAAAGGATGGACGAAAGAGCCGTACGTTTAGTGTTTCTTTGGGTTGAATGTTTGGTATTTTGGACGAACTCCAAGCATGAATCCAGTGGAGCGTTACAGAGATGAAACACTTAAATAATTTAGAAATCACGAATGCTACTGCCTGTCGTTCCTTAAGTGTGCTTGTCCTTAAGAGTTTGTGTTTTCATGTCATAGATGTAACTGTGATGTAATAAACTGTTCAACTCTAATCTCTTAACTGTGGAAGATATTAGAGTTTAGCTCACCTAACTAATATCCGTCACTGCGCCGGGACTAGTCCTGAAGCCCAAAGGGACATGAACCGGGGTACTATGTTCCCAGAGTTGAGACTGCTCCTGTCAAAGGGCTAGCGCGTTCTGCTTCACTGATAATGAGGGCTTTCAGACTATTCAGGTCCTTATATCCACAGGTCCAGGCACCTGTCCTCAAAACTGCCTGTCCGTCAACAGTTCAAGGTGGAGCCAACACGCATTTCAGCAAATACAAACACAGAGTGCCTATTCAGAGGAGGATATAAAGTCCCATTAGCCAATAGCAGCACAGGGAAGCAGGTGCAAAGCCTGTCTTGATCTTAGGCTCTGCACCTAAGTATCCAGTTACAGCCAGGTGATTATGTTCGTCTTGCATCGGTCATCGATACGCATAACAAACGCTCATTGTCCATCCCTTTTTTGGACAGGAAAAGGAAACACGCCAGGCAAACAATGGAGCGTTACACCTTTTCGCGGGTGTCAACTGACTCAAAATGACATGACACGCTATAGTTATGTGACAGGGACTGTGTCACTTTTGTGTGTGTGTTACATCGTGATAGACTGGCCTAGGGTTTAGTTACAAGCTTTAACTCTCGCAGCAGCAAGAGATTCGGTGGAAATTTGTGCAGGCGGATGAACACGAAAAAGAACACTGCGCACTAAAGGACAGGGAAGGAACACGATTATGTAAATGCTTGGTATCAGCACTGCTATCCAGCTATACAGCCCACACACGCATATTTATAGCGGAGCACTAAACACACATATCTGGTTGCCTGAGAAACAAGAAGAGCGTTTCTACTGAATAAAGTAACAACCATTAACAATATGGATTTTTATCAGTTTACATAACACACTTACCCTTCCCTCTGCTCTAGTTTTTGGGGTTCTGATATGTAAAATGTTGATGCAAGGTCAACGTTCCATATAAACACAGGTAATGGCTAGTAAATATTTATTGCTCTAAAAGTCAGTTAGACCCGGCCACTACATCATGCACTTTTTAAATGAGGAATACGTGATTTTTAAGAGTGACTTCTACTGAAGTTTAAATTCTTTCATATGATATGCCTTTATGTAGCTTTTAAAATGAACTTCAGTCTTTTAACTCGTGTGATTCGTCTGAATGATTCATTTGAGCATTTTTTTTTTGTGGTCAGTTACACCTGCAATTCTTTTGAATCTATTATAGGATGTGGGTTGCTGTCATGGCCAGTGCTCTGTACCTTCCAAAACAGACACAAGGTGACATATTAACCAAGAGAGAAATCTCCTGGGGGATTTTATAGTCTATACTTGTCCTTATTTATGAAGGAGATCCACCCACACATTGTTCCTTCAACCTCACAAACAGTAAAAGCAACAGTTTCAGATTCAGTGCACGAGCCAGACAGAGAAAGGGATGCTTTAAAGTGTGGACAAGACTTGGTGATGTATCTACTGTCTCTAGATTCAGGATGCTGCAGCTTTAATGAAATACTGAAAGTGCGCAACAGGTTGCAGCATCACCATCGCGTCACTGCGATCATTTCTGTAAAACATGGAATAAACACGAGACCTACCGTAGGAGAAAACGAGCTCTACAGCATCCTCTGGTCTGATGTTACGGTCCGAGTACATAGAGCTGGTGCGCGCTTAGAGCTGCGGCTCCGACGCAACTGGGCCATGAGCGCGGCACTGCGCGCCCCCGCAGCGCGCGTCCTCCTCCTCCTCTTCCTCCTCCTCCTCCTCTCTCCCTCTCACTGGCAGAGCACCAGCGCCCCACCTGCCCCTAATCCCAGCCTAACTACATATCATCACTATATCCCCTGAAGAAGGCTTGCCAGTTTATTAGGTATACCGCAATGAGTAACCGAAATACCCAGGTTCACAAGTTTGGATAATATTTCTACTTGGCTGTTTTCAAAGTAAAGTGAAAGATTAAATGGCTTTTTTTTTATTTTATTTTTTACCCCAGATATCTTTGTTACCTTTTGTAACATTAGTGACCCTCCTAACATGTTCTTCATAAACTAGTCCGATTATACCTCCCGTTATTTCCTGCCTGTTAAATTTCCAAATTCAAATCTTTGAGTCGACTCCTAACGTTCATCTCGGAGAGCCGACTCAAAGAGCTGATTCAAAGAGCCGGCTAAAAGAGCTGAATGAAAGAGGCAACTAAAAGAGCCGAATCAAAGAGGCAACTAAAAGAGCCGACTCAAAGAGCTGAATCAAATAGCCGGCTAAAAGAGCTGAATGAAAGAGCCAACTAAAAGAGCCGATTGAAAGAGCTGAATCAAATAGCCGACTCAAAGAGATGAATCAAAGAGGCAACTAAAAGAACCGAATCAGAGAACTGACTCGTTCTCAAATCGGGGACGAAAACTGACGTATGTGAAGTATAAACAAACAAATATATGTGTGAATAAATACATTAACTCATTCATTTTGGTCATGAAAAAGGGCATAACTAAATTAATGCCTTGAATTTATTTCTACATTTCCGTACAACAACCAACATTTATTTTGGCAATTTTTTTTCTTTCTTTCTTTCTTTCTTAATTTATTCATTCCTGCATTCATTTATTTACTTATAATTAAGTAATTTATCATCCTCCATATTCATAAGACACATCCCTGCTTTTTAAACCCACAGTCAAGCCAAATTTATTTACACAGAACATTTTAAAAACATTCAAACTTTCATCAAGTGCTGTAATTCAAAAGACTAGTGGTAGTAGGAATAATAATAATAATAATAATAATAATAATAATAATAATAATAACAGTAGTAGTAGTAATAATAATAATAATGATGATGATGATGACGATGATGACGACGACGATGATGACAGTGTTGATGGCGCTGCATAAAGAGATTAGATTAATAGGGAGGTGGGGAAAAATGATGTAAGATTAAAAGAAAGAAGGGCTCAGTCAGACCCAAAAGCAAACAGCTATGTTTTTAACCTAGAATTAAAAGCGCTTATCAAATGTTTATCAAAAGCTTTTTCATCCATGCTTGTGCGAACTTGACTGCAAAGCTGCTGTGATGCATCATTAAAGGTCTTGCTCTTCGCTTTTTAGGAGCTAACCTTAAAATCAGACCGTTACATATTATGCTTGAGATAGTTTAAATTCGCTCTTTTATCGAACTCCATCATAACCGTGCTAGCAATGCATCCTTGTGACGTCAGACAACCGCTGACTTCTCACAAGTATAATGAAAATGCATCACCAACAAATCAGCACCAGGATCATCAAGCACATCACGAACATTTAAATATAAGCACATTTAACGTGAACGTTTCCTTTAATAATTCTTCTCTTTGTACCTAGAGTCTTAAGAAAGCTGCTTGACTCCAGCCAGCACGTACACTGTTCCTTGCACTAGGAAGATACTACATCCAGTTCATTCCTTCAATGCTAGATGGAAGCCTTTTTTCTAAGAGTGTATCTCTGGTTGCCAAGTATAAACAGTACGATGGAATTTTCTAGTGCCCATGAAACATCTCATGCAGGAGAATGCAAAAAAACATGGCAGAATGAGACCATTACAGTCTGGGTAGACTGACTCTTTCTGACAGTTAAGTGACTGCTGTGTTTCCCTGAAAGGGCCTTCACTCCAGTCTCCACTACCTGTGCAGAATGCAGATGCTAACTCATTTCTGATGAAGGTATTTTTCAGTGACCCTGACAGCTGATGTATTCATATGTGTATGTTTTAAAATTTTATTGTAACAGAAATACTTTAATATTATTAGAAAACAAGATGCAATGAAATAAAAATAAAAAAGAAACCCTGATTTAAAAAAAAAAAAAAAAAAAAAAAAATTGGTCCTTATTTAAAAAAAAAAAAAAAAAAAAAAAAAGTATTTGCAGCTGATTTCATTACAGGGATGAATAAAATTGCTTATCGAGACAACATAACACATATTTATATACATACAATAATTATATATACATAATTATATATAACTTGTTTCATATATAAATAAGCTACAAAACATGCAACATAAAAATCCATGTAACTCAACATTATAAAAATACGTTACAGAACAATGGGAGGGAAAACAATTATAATAAAAAAAAAAAAAGCTTCAAAGTTACTAAAAAGGGATTTCTGAAATGTACAGTATATTCTTCAGCATTGTACTTTTAAGAGATTATGGGCAGGGTCAAAGTTCTTCAGATTCATAAATATATTATTTAATACAAACACAAGATATCTAAATAGACTCTTTACCATGCAGTGTAAGAGAGGACAGTTGCAGGACACAAGATGCAAATACCTACTAAAAGCACATTTACTAGGGTTAATGCAGAAAACGGAGTCCGTCCACCAGACAGGAATCCAACCCAGTTTAGCAACGACACAGCAGAGTAACCCAGAAACCAGCAGCCAGCATGACTTCCGTACAAACGACTGGTGGTAGTGTGTGGTACCAAGAGGAAAAAATCCAAAGACTAGCAACAAGCCTAAAGACCACTGCTTAGTAATACAGCTGTGCACATGCAGGACCTCACAAACTCAAGAGGAACAGGAGGGTTTAAATAGACTAATTAGACCCTTCTAACAAGCAGAAGGTGAAAGTAATTAACAACCTTGGCAACAAAGTAATGAGAACAAGAAACAATGACCATATATGGAAACTGAAGCATAAAAAAAGAAGGCGGGGTCAGAATATGGTAGGCCAATGTGAACATAATCAGGGCGGATGTGACAGTTTTGCACAATACATAAATCTTTATTAATTCTGTTCAAATTATCCTTTAAAAATTACATGCAAACCGTGTAAAAAAAAAAAAAAGAAGCGCTATGCCGTTAGTTCAACTGAATAACAACTGATTTATTTCAAGATAATATGTCGAAATATGTTGAGGGAATAACTCGTAATACTGTGTTGCTCAGTCAAAATAATGAGTATACTGAAATAATGATACATCAATAACAAGCATGATTTAACACACCTGCAACTGTGACTTTGTGTCAGCGTTATGAACTTGGCGTTCATAATGCGCTATGCTATTTTACGAACATTTAAATAAAGTTATACATTTCGGAGTAGCCTTTTCCTAATGCTTATGAGAAACTTGCATGAGGTATCAGTAGAAAAAACAGCTTAACTGCATGTCTTTTGGAGAAAGCCGTCCATTTAATTACTCGGTAAGATGCTAGTCGCTTGGTAACGATCAATGTTCTGTCAAACATATTTTGTGTACATGAATTTCATGTCTAGTAAAGTTGTGGTATGTCCAGTACAAGTCCCATTCTTTGCTCGTACTGAGGTTGCCTCGGGTTTTGTGTGTACGTATCCACTGCTGGGCGGCTGTGGCTCGGGTTGTCCACTAATCGCAGGGTTGGCGGTTCGATCCCCGGACCACATGACACCGCATGCCGGAAAGTCCTTGGGCAAGACACTGAACCTCAATTTGCTCCAAATGGCAGGCTAGCACCTTGCATGGTAGCTCTGCTGCCATTGCTGTGTCAGTGTGTGTGTGTGCGAACGGGTGAATGCGAAACAGTGTAAAGCGCTTTGTAGAACTGCTAAGGTTAAAAAGCGCTATATAAGTGCGGACCATTTCTTGGATCAGCATACAAATCGACGTCAAGCAGAACCAAGCCAAGGCACAGTATCAGCACATCTCCAAGCTCCACTTGTGGAACCAAACCTCTTTTCCATCAGTTTATGAACTCACAGAATATATATTCATCTGAAACTGCCCTTAAAGTTTAAGATGGATGTCCGTGGCACGAAGTCGCGTGTGCAGTAGGGGCGTCGTGACTTTTCAATCTCGATGACTGAGCTGGACAAGCACTTTCGCTCCTTTTTGAGGGTGGAGCGCCTTTGCCACTGGCACAGCATCAGCTCCACCTGCTCTCGGAAGAAGCTGGTAGTCAGGGTGTACAGGATGGGGTTCAAGGCACTGTTGATAGGAAGGATGAATATTACCACCCAAGATGTGATGGTTCCTTAAAGGGAAATGAAGAAAACAGGGAGAAGTCGATAGAACAAAAGTGCACGTCTCACAAACTGAGCAACATAAATGTGTGGCAGTTTTTTAGAAATCCAACAGATGTCACTGTCGAAACAGGCCGACGGAGTTAAACAGTTCCCAGGTGCACCAGATGCCTGCTACGTTTTTTGCTTGCTCGGGAATTTGCTGAGCAAGGCGGGATTTCCCATATATGGGATTGGGCCAGTGCCCTGTCTGTGATTCCTAAACGGTTAATGTGATATTTTTTTGTTAAACCCCTCGAATTAAAGCTGAAAGTCTACACCTCAATCCCGTCTCGATCTCTTCTTTTCAAATCCGTCGTGGCGGTGTACAGAGATAAAAAAATAACGAAAATTGTATAGCTGTCCAAATACTTATGGACCTCGCTGTATTTTCCCATTCATACCTCTAATCATTTGATACATATGCAGATTTTCTTTTCTTTTCTTTTTTTTTTTAGATGTCAGGACATCGAGGTATGTATATGAATACAACGCATCCAACAAAACAAGTAAAAAGAGGTGAAAACCTTCAACACAATTCATACAATTCAGGAAAATCTTCAGTCTGAAAAGGCTCCCATCAGAGTTTCATCAGAGTTTGTTATAGACCGAAACATTTGGTCTGTGCAGAGTAAATTTATCATATTAACTATACGATAATTTACTTTATTATACTACGGAATGGTTTAAATATGGAGCCAGAGAGACCACAGAAGATATGAAGCTTTAATTACAGGTTATAGATTCAAACTGGAATTACTTGCGATTGTTTCTAATGCAAGGACTATTAGGAGAACTGGACTGCAACAACTGATTCAGTATAAACAGCAGGTTTATTAAAGTGTTTAGTGCTAACACCAAAAGGAATGCAATCGTGCTTGATGGAAATTTGGGGTGTTTCCTGCATATACCTGGAATCTCCACCTCAAGCAGTGAGAGAATTTTGACCAGGAATATGGGGATCCAGCAGAGGGCATCGGAGAACACGATGAAAAAGAAGCGGTTGGCTACTGCCACGTCCTTGTGCAGCCGGCTGCGCAGTTCTGTGGCATTAATGCCCGTCTTGTAGATGGAGTAGAACATGCTGGAGTAAGAGATGACGATGATGAGGAAGGCTACTAGGTTGAGTCCTACACAGAGCACAGCGGAGAAGAGAACACTCACATTTCCATTAGATATACAGCATTATAAAGTTGCATTTCATACAAGCTTTACATGTTCTCGTCACTCACCCAGAAATATGCCGGTGGAATATCCCTTTGCTGTAGGTTTCTCCACACGTTCAGAGTGCAGAGGGAAGCAGACGCCGTTTCGTCCGTAGTAGTTCCCGAAGAGCTCATCGTTGAGCAGAGGCACAGCGGCAATTGTGATACCTATGAGCCAGATCACAGCCAAAATGATGAACGTTTGATTTTTCCCTGGCCTTAGGTGACTCAGTGGGAAGACGATGACCAGAAACTTCTCCAGGGTCAGGTAGGTGAGGAGCATGACGGACACCTCGGAGGACAGCATAGCCAGAAAGCCGATGGTGCGACATTCGAGGCTTTCCATCCACACGTGGGCGTTCTTGTTGTACTCTCCACGGAACTTTACATCAAAGATGCCCACAAAGAAAAGGTAAATGCCCATCAGGCAGTCTGCA
Organism: Ictalurus punctatus; assembly: GCF_001660625.3. Taxonomy (NCBI): domain Eukaryota; kingdom Metazoa; phylum Chordata; class Actinopteri; order Siluriformes; family Ictaluridae; genus Ictalurus; species Ictalurus punctatus. The sequence goes on from NC_030432.2 coordinate 24,273,828, forward strand.
CCTGCAGGGAAGGCGTCATGGGAAGAGGAAGGGAAAGCATGATGGCATGAAGATATAAAAAGGTACAAACGGATAGAAACTACTGAGCAATACCGTTTTGACTGGATATAATGAAAACGTAGTGGCGTGGTGGTTAGCACATCTGCCTCGCACCTGTTGGGCGGAGGTTGGGGGTTCAAGTCCCACCTCCGCCCTTTGTGAGTTCACATGATCGCCCCATGCTCCGGAGCTTTCCTTCAGGTACTCCGGTTTCTGCCCCTAGTCCAAAGACATGCATTGTAGGCTGCCTGGCATCTCTAAATTGTCCACAGTGTGTGTGATTATGCCTTGCGATGGGTTAGCACCCCGTCCAAACGTGTACCCTGTCTTGTGCCCCAAGCTCTCCGCAACCCTGTGTAGGATAACGCGGTTCAGAAAATGGATGGATGGATGGATAATCAAAACGTGGTAATCTAGGGAGCTGACCAGGATGAATGTACTGTATATTGTTGATTATAAGTCTGTTATACAGTGGTGCTGTTGAACTCTCAAATCTGATTGGTCAGAAGGTTTTGACAAAATTTCCATCAATGCACTGATACGTTATCATTTATTTAGTAACAAATCATTCACAGGGCTTTGCGCGGCAGACGATTCACAGAATCCCAACCGAATAATAGCACATTTAAGAACTTTACAAATAAACAAAAAAAAACATCAGTATATTTCCCGCCATGGGAAAGCCTTCACGACGGACGACCAGGACAAGCTGTGTGTTTTGCCTTATAAACTGTGGGACATGCTGTTATTAAAAATAAATAAATAATACTGCTAACAGTGACCCGACTTCGCATCAGGACGTATCACACCACCCTGTCACGGATTATTTCCCTACAACAGCATGCCCTGTCGTGTTTTATCACTTACTTGACAAGCTTGACGTGTTAGTAATAACTCGGAGATGGCGAAGTGTTGCCAGTGATGCATCACAAGACAGGAAAATATAGAGAATTAATTGATACCGTAGATTATTTTGTCCGCTCGAGCGATGCGTTGTCCCGGTACACTGCAAAAATATTTACTCGGTAACTCCGGTCTAAAGAGGCGTATTTCTTCTCATTATTTCACATCAGAACACAAAGTTCTGCTCGTGGAAGAGCAGTCATTTCAGTAGGACATCGCTCAGCGCTCTCATAAACACCATAAATTGTACACTAATCAATGTGCTGCAAAATGACCTTTAATTAACCTTTCCAGTCCTGCATTCTAGAGCGGGGAAGACAGCTGGACTACACGAATCATCCCTTCTTTACGCGAGCCGATATTTCAGAGTCCTGCCACTTGACAAAAAGGTTGCTACAGTTAATGGTGCCAGCTTGAAAGCACCGACATCTATTTTCCGGGCGGATGAAGAGAAAAGACGAGAAAATAGCGCATGATTCAGGGACGTGATATGATGGAATCTAAGGCCTAGGAGAGGATCAGGAGGGCTGACAAGATTACACAAGATTACAGAACTTCTGTCAAGACATGGGAACTCTCAGTGACAACATGACAAATCGGGAGAACGTCACCTATAGAGGCATGCTAGGTTATTAAGAAAGATAGATGGAGAGAGAGGGTGAGAGAGAAACAGACAGAGATGGAAAGTAGATACAGGGAGTCTCTGAGGGAATTATCGGTCTAGCAGGAAATTGTTTGACTCCTGTCCTCATATGTGGAATGTGAGATAGAGCAGAGCAAGGCAGTTCTTTTATTGCACCATCTGCACTGCTAAATAACCACTCTTACTGAATATTAAGGGAACATTTTCAAAGCCATATACAAGGCACTGGAGATGTTGAAATATTCCTGAGGCCACTCGAAAACAGGATCCTCCATGAAACATATTCATGGTTATCAGGTGTCATGAACGTAAGGGATTGCAATTGTCGAGGATGTTCCATGCTATAAATAAGAGTACAGATAGACAACTTTTGTAAACATGGAGTCGATTTGCACCTGTAGTAGGTCTTTAAAAAAATAGAAGAAAATAAGTCTTTGTTTTTTCTCTGAAATGATTAGTGCACTGGCTTTCAAAGTGCGGTCCATGACACATTCCTTTCTTTTCTTTCTTTGTTTTTTTTTTTCTTTAAATGGTGGAAGTCACAACCCAACATTATCAAAGTTATTACGTTCATTATTAAGTTCATATAGTTCTTAGCCAAATCTAAACCTGAATCGAATCCAAACCTCAATAACTGAAACTGTCACGATCTCGCCGGCAGATGGCGCTGCGGCGACGACGTGCACAGTCAGCTTGGCGACCTCGGCGCTCCCGCCTGAGACCTACGGGGAGGTCTCAGCTCCGGAGCTCCAGCCCGAGGTCAACTTGGCGACCTCGGAGCTCCCGCCCGAGGTCAACGCCGCTGAGGACGTCGCCCCGAGCTCCAGCCCCGCGGTGGACGGCGCCCAGTGCCCCAGCCCCGCTGGGGGCGGTGCTCCACCTGTCTGCTGCCCGGTGGAGGCCGCCCGGTTTCCCGATGCATCAAAGGACAGATTACACAGGGGCCCAGGACCGCCGTTGGAGGGGGGTTCTGTCACGATCTTGCCAGTAGATGGCGCTGCGGCGACGACGTGCACGGTCAGCTGGAGAGCGCGTGCACGTGCTTGAAGTGCGCATGAACGATAAGTCTTTGTTTACAACGGACATGTGCACTTTTTTTGGTTTCTGTTCTGTCCCCGTCCTGTTCAGCTATTGGCGGAGGTGCGAGGGTGTGTCTTGAAGTGTTACCAGCTGTCAGCAGTTAAGGTAATTGTGACTGGTTATTTAAACCCCTCGCGTTGCTGCGCACGGCGGACGGTATTAGAGTGTTTCACGCCAGAGTTAAACGAGTGCTTCGTGTCATAGTAAAACGCGAGGTTCGTGTCATTGTAAAACGAGAGTTTCGTGTCATAGTTAAACATGAGTGTCACGTCATAGTCTCGTTCAAAGTTTTGTGCTTCCTGCCTCATTTCTAGGTAAATGATAGAAGTTTCAGCGAGTTAAAAGTGGCAGTGTTTCCATGCCCTGTTTAAGTTCACATTTCTTCTTTCAGCTCTAGGTTTATATTTAGACCTTGTTTCCTGCCTCATAGTCCTTTGACCTTAGTGTGAAAATAAAGACTTTACTCCTGCGCTTACTTCCTGTTTGAGTCCTGTTTCGTAACAGAAACAAACAAACAAACAAACAACAAGCAGGCTTAAAAATAATGTAAATTTGTATCCTATAGGTGTAAAGTTCAGGAATAAAAAGCTTGGTATCTCTAATAAATGGACAAAATTTTAATGTAGACATACTTTGAATTTATTTAACTATTAATGGGGTTTCTGGCTACACGAAAATGGAGAACCCATGAATTATTGTGCATAATATGCGCAATACTTTTATAGATATTTTAATCAAGTTTAAACGTGCAGTCTCCGCTACTTGTCTCGTAAAAGTGTTAACGGGAACAATAACTGCGTGTCATGGTAGAAGTTCTAAAGTGAAGAATTATGTCAAAAACAAATGAATAAAACAAATAAATAAATAATGCCATATTAAGCGTAAAAAAAAAAATCATCTTTCGGTATATCTGTAGAATATTGCTTGTTTTCCTTTCGTCGTATTTTTCCCCTGTCCTTGACCCAGAATTATTAGAATTCGTCGTACTCCAATACTCACAACACAAAACCTTGATGCAGATGGCATGCAGGTTGTTCTCTGCCCGGATGAGCGTGCGCATGCCAATGACGAAGAGGTTCCCAAAGCAGGTGACGAAGGCCATGACCCAGACGGAGACACGAAGGATCACACTCGCCAGCAGGTCTTCGAAAGACGAGAGGCCGTCTGAGTTGGGCTTGCATTTCCGGACATGCGGAGCGTAGGAGCAGTACTGGAATTTCTTAAAGTATCTGCGGAGACAGCAGATCACCGCTATTACTAACGGACCCAAGCGATGTGATTTAAATATCACTCGTGTCGGCACTTACAATACATTAACCAATTCTACAGGATTATCAGACATTATAAAACGTATCTAAATATTAATGAGACACTGGCGTTTTACGTCAGTGGGTGGTTTGTTATGTAATGAAAACCAGTGAACTACATGTAGGAGAGGTTCTTCATTGACTGGAACATGCGGGTCTGGATGTCTGGGATCTCCACTCCTTCCAGGCTCCTGTGGACGTAAGCAGACTTTCAGTACTTATCATCCGTATCTCACAAGCTTTCAGCAGTCGTTCTACTTCCACAGCACTGTGCAGTATGTCAGCTTAATTCTACTAAAGTCCTGCTTAGAATGATTACCCTGAACTAAAGACGATTAGAGTTAAAAGACAATTAAAGCATCAAAGAGTGTTATAAGAGCGTGCGGTAAACTATAAGGTCCCGTTTACACGGCTTGTAAAAATACCGATCCTTTACTCACAGAGACTGGAGTTGCGTGAGATGATCAAACTGGTTCAGGTGGATGAGGCTCAGTGGGTTTTTGGAAATATTCCTACAAATGATATAATAAATGTATACAACACTCACCCCTTAAGGTACAATCAACTACAGTATGTTAATGATATTCCATTACAATTACAATCCGATACATAACGTTACAGATTCAGAGTGCTCTTGAGACAAGAGTTTGAGACTTAAAATCCTAGCTTTCGACTAGTCAATTGCAGACCCAGCAAAGCATTTTTTGTTAAGTACTCGGAAAAACGACCGTAGTCGTGCTGCTAAACACTGGATTTCTAAACATGGACCATCGTGGCTTCTATCTGACGTCCTCGGTTGTGGATTATAAATTATTTAGGTGAAGGCGGCTCATCACACCAGAGACTGGCTACAGAGCTTGAGACATTAGATCAGAGAGTTTTCACCGACTTTTGTGGATTTTTATTGTTATTTAGCCTCTCGGGTGTGATGACATGGCAGAGGGGTATGCTTACAGTATTTAAGTCTGATTTATAGCCATAAACTAGTCACTAATTATTAAGTATTAAAAGGTAACTGCTATCACCACCCAGTCATGGTAGTTTCTTATCAGCACCTTCGTAAGCAACGGAATCTTTATAACTGGATCTTTCCCAATTTTAACAGTGGTATATGGAATGGTCGGAATATTCACAAACAGGCTTCGATGTTATGAAGCCCTCGAAGTGCACATATTTACAAATCCTCAATTCAGCGATTTCATTTGTTCCAAAAAGAAAACATACAATATCTGTAAAGACTGCAGACCCTTGAAGACGTTCAATGGCAGCTCTTTTATTTGGTTTCTGGAAAGGTCCCTGTGTAATCCACAGAAATATTAGGATCGTTAATAAATATGTCTCACGTAAGATCTGAAAACTCAGTGAAATAGACATCGCGCTCACACTTACAGCTCTCCCAACACACGTAGCGATTGAAAAGTGTTTTCCGGAAGCCTCTTGATGTGATTCGCTCGCAGTGATCTAGGACGAAGAGCAGAGTGAAGGACTGTGAAATGATCGGCTTTTATTGAGAGACCAATTCACTTCAGTTTCAGTGGAAGAAAAGGTAATGGTGTAGAAAGGCAATGCCACTGTGGTATGAATGGAAACTATAACCATTTATTTATCATTATTTTTTTTAAAAAGATTATTTATTTAAACTTTTTCACTTATGGAACAGCATGCCCTGCTAGGCTGCGGCGATGAAAAACCATTAAGGCCTGCTTGAGGGGAGTTGATGGGACCAGCCTGAGAGTGCGGATGAAACCAGCACCTGTATGTTCCTGTAAGGTTTACAAAGTAATTTCTTGCCCAAATGAAGGATTTGTTGAGATATGCCTTGATGCTGTCCCAGGTAATATGCCCAAAACAGCAGGAGACATGACACAGGCTTTTATGATAAATATAGACCAGTTATATGACAATATTAATATTTTTCTTCACCATCAATCTCATTTACATAATTAGAGAATTCAATTTCAAATTCACCAATAGGATGAGAACATCTCTATTTCTCTCTCTCTCTCTCTCTCTCTCTCTCTCTCTCACTCTCTCTCACACACACACACACACACAGTCTCGCCCCTTAAGTCTCTTCATTGTTATTTCCCCTGCTGTTCCCTTCTACCCTTCCATTCATTATCTCCAGATGTCTGTTGCCTTTCTGTCTCTGTTTTCCTCTTACTCACAGCACAGTGAGGTCATCACAGAACAGCAAGGTGGAGGAGTTCAGCCTCTGAATGCAATTCCCTTCAAAGTCCCTTTTAAAGCAAAAGGGGGTGGGTGGGTGGGTGGGTGGGGGGGGGGGGGGGGGGATGGCGTCGGAAAGGGAAAGCAATTAAATGAATAAAACTGATAGCCAAACAAATTTAATTAAAGGATGCTTACAGCACATTAGTTAAAAGTTTGAAAACATAGCAGTGAATTAGGAAACATCTTACGTTACATCATCCCCAAACCTCTCTGACATACGTACAGTACAGTCAGTGCGGCAAATTATAGTAAGTAAATGAGAACACGCTGTTCCGACATCGTACGCACCTCCACACGAGGGACAAGCTTAGAGCACCATTTGTCATTTTACTAGCTTCTTCAACCCAGCGCTTAAACGTGATATGTCAGGGGGAAAATGCATTTGGGTTTCAGTACACCTATTATCGTTAAGGCACTTTATACACTGTCGATACTGTATGAATCCAGAAAGGTCTACAAGAGCTCTCATTGTTTGCAAAGCAAGCTTATTTAAATTTGGCTTGACAAAATCCTACAGCGTTCTCATTCTCCATGTGTTTCATATTTTGAAAAGGAAGGGAAATCTTTTCTTTTTTTGCATGTACGGTAACTGGATGGATTGTATTTGATGTTTACATGGACAGTTAGATGGATTGCATTTTTCATTTACATACGTAAGCGTAGTGCTGGAACGTGAACTCACAACCTTCCGAACCGGAGTCCACTATATTAACCACTGAGCTACCACTGACACTGATTGCATGGTGTATCAGCCTCCATCATTTCCATACAATATGTTATAAGCATTACCAACGCTGTTTTAACATTTATTTACCATAACATTAAAAAAATGCTTCAAATTCCTGGTACAAATTTTAAAAATAATTTCGCTTCTGTTTTTCTGTGCTTTTTTTTTGCACAAAGCTACCTGCATTGCGTCATATATCAAGGTGGTAACTCTGGACTTCATTTCCCAGCAGCCACTGCACCATACTACATCACTGTCACATGACCACCTGCACATGTATCACGTTTCTGTTTAACGAGCACTCCTATATAGAGCCACTTTTTGTACCGCTTCCCCGTTTACGTATTGTCTAACTTCACCTTTGTCTCTGTACCATGTTTTGTTTCCTAGTTCATGTTTCGCCTTAGCCACAGTATTCTGCCTAGTTGTCTTAGTGTCTTTGTTTTGTTGTTTGTTTGTTTATTAAATGTTTGAAGATCTGCGCTTGCTTCCGTATCCTTCTTTGTAACGTGACACATTGGCGAAATCGCAATTGCACAGAAGTGTATCGCACGGTCTTTCACATGTTCGACGCGTGTAAATCGAAGGGGGCTTTGACAGAATGCGCGTTGCGATGATGTCACATGATACGTATTACGTAATGGATGTAATGGAGGCTAGGGTGGGTGCGATTGCGGATAAGAGCTTTATTAAAGAGAGGCAGGCAGACAAATCCAAATCGGTAAGCAAAAGCATGGTCCATAAACAGGCAAAAGGTCAGGCAATCGGCAAACTAGGCATAAACTAGGTGAGGCAAAACACGAAACGAGAGACTAGGTGCAAGATCAAAAAATGTCTTTGTGCGAAACACGCACAAAGGCTTGGCATGGTGAGTACACTCAATACTTCGCAAAGACATCGTTTGAAAACAGGCTCTTTATACTGTGGAGTGAGTGTGTGAGATTGGATGCAGGATTGCGTGATTAGAATGAAGGTGAGCATTCTGGGAATCGCGGTCCACGGCGGCCATGTTTGTAGGCCGCAGTGCAGGATGGGAAATGTAGTATGACAACAGTGCTATGGCACGACATGGAGTACAGTAAACAGATTTAAAAGGATGTTTATTTATCGTTTTAGGAAGGAGTGTCCAGTGTCAGCTGTTTATTTTTAAGGAAGTTGCATTTTTGATCGCAACAATCACAAAAGAACTCTGCACCATCCTGAATGGACCGGTGTTAGAATTAGCGCATTGATCATATAAACCTTAGAGCCGGAACTATCGTCAGAGCTGCTGTGGTAGAAAATGAATCCACACCTTCACATTCACATTGTGCATTTCTCTAAAAGTCATCACAGTACCATCCTTCAGCGTGTATCAGTAATCAAACCCTAGACATGACTCTCGGTCCACACTGGAAATGTAATCTCACCGATGAGACACTGTGTAACATTCACAGAATCGACTGGCTTTAAAACCTATTCTCTTATTTCCCAGCCTCCACTTACACGCATGGTACGATTGATAGAGGAGTGAGAGGGAGAGAAAGACAGGTACAGAGAGACAGTATTGCCATTTCTCTTGTCTGATATACACGCGCAGTGAGAACTTGCTAGAGGACAGGTTTGTCACTGTTAGGTTTGTCACTGTTGTTATGTTGGCTTGAGAAAGTCAACATACTGTTTTGCTTTATAAGCGTGTTCTTCTTCTGAGAGCCAAAAAATTAAATTGCTACTCCTCCCAGAGATTTCAAGCTACATGCACCAAACCCGGCACAGACCTTCAGCCTGTTCTGACTCCGGTTGCTATATCTTTTGGAAGTGATCGGAATTCCGGGTACAGAAGCTCAAAGTGGCCAAAATTCCCATTGACTTGCATTAAAAGTTTTTGACTGTTATAACTCCTTGAGCTTTCAAGCTACTTCCAAGAAACTCAGCACAGTCCTGCAGGCTGATCACGCTGCTCAGGCTGTATTTTTCCCAACTGACGGGACTCCCGGTATTCTCATTGTGGACGATGAAAAACCCCCAAAACTCCCATTCACTTACATTGTGGGAATGTTCAGAGCCTGGCTCCAACCGTCAAAACTCACACACAGCTCAGTGCACACGGCCTGAAGCCCAAAAGTGTTGGGACGCTGTCTAGCACCAGACGTGTCGGGATGCTGTCTATCTTCAAAACACCCTAGTAACCACCCACAACACCTTAGAAACAGCCTAGCAACCGACTAGCAATCACCCCTAACTAGCAACTACACAGAACACCCCAGCAACCACCCAGCAACCCCCAGAACACCCTAGCAACCACCTAGCAACCAACAACAACACCCTAGCAACCGCCTAGCAACCGCCTAGCAACACGCTAGCAACCACTCAGAACAGCCTAGCAACACGCTAACAACCACCCAGAACACCCTAGCAACACCCTAGCAACCACTCAGAACACCATAGCTACCACTCAGAACACCCTAGCAACCACCTAGCAACACGCCAACAACCACCCAGAACACCCTAGCAACCACTCGGAACACTCTAGCAACCGTCTAGCAACACCCTAGCAACCGCCCAGAATACCCTAGCAACTGCCTAGCAACACATTAGCAACCACTCAGAACACCCTCGCAACCACCTAGCAACATGCTAACAACCACCCAGAACACCCTAACAACCACCCAGAACACCCTAGCAACCCGCCTAGCAACACGCTAGCAACCACCCAGAACACCCTAGCAACACTCTAACAACCGCCTAGCAAACACCCAGAATAGCCTCGCAACCTATCTATCTATCTCTCTATCTAATCAACTCTATAACAATTGGCACTCTATGTATCTTTCAGACTTGCTTTCTCAAGCCAACATTAAAGTTTGCCGTGACGAACTTTACGTATCTAGTTCATTCTAATCTCAGGCGTATTGTTTCTTGATTCTGCACTCAGTGCCCTCGGCACTGTACATTTCAGAGCACATTTCAAGAACTCATTAAGATCGACAAAGAGATTACTCAAGGGCTTACTCAGGGGCGTTAATGCAGGGAAAATACTCTAATTTAAAGTGCAAGAGGTGCCAAACACCATAACAGGGAAACACTGATTCAAATCACACCTCATCAATCATGCTGTATCTGCAAAACTCATTACCAGATGTCACCTCTGTATTATCGATCAGTGCAACACAAAATGTGAATACACGTGAACATAACATATGCCACAGACACATAGGAGAGAGCAAAAGTGAGCACCAGAGAGAATTACAATAGAAAACTTCAATCATGCTGTATATCCGTTAGCTGACTGGCCTTGACATTTACAAGACATAAAAGACACTAAAGTTAAAAGTCATATTTGTTTAATTATGACATTTTTTGCAAATGAGTCACAGTAGATTATTTTTTCTTTCTGTTAAGATAAAATAACACATACATAGTTTTACACGAAATAAGCAATTACAGCAGCGTTCCGAGTTCCTTCCTAAATATGAATTTTAGAAAGAAAAATAAGCGACGGACAATGGTTTCACCTGAACACAACGTGCCGGGTGCACACCTACAGCCAAGACAAACATGACTCAAATCAGACGTCTTGGTTAGGTGTATTGGTTATGCAGGCTGTAATAGTTTATGCTTATGGTTTTTTATTTGTTTTACCACATGGAATTTCATTAGAGGTATACATTACAGTGCGTCTTAGTAACCTAAGCATAGGTCAGGTATGGTTTGATTCCAACTTTATATAAAAGAGGCCACACTTAAAAACAGTCTAATATTACAATTGTGAAAGAAATTTATATGAACAAATAATTTAGAATATTTGCTGTTGCAAATTTTGAATTTGAATAACCGGAATCATTTCACATACGTTTGATTAGGATTCCTCCCTCATGAGGAAACCTATTGTTATTGTTAGTGTTCTTCTTCTTCTTCTTATTATTATTATTCTCCTTATCTCTCTAAAGTGCCCAATACCTTTTTTTTTTTTTAAATTTGACACATTCATACTGCAAGAACGAGTAACTCCCACACCACAAATGGCCCACGAGCCCATAGGTGGCGCTACAGGCCACGCTCAAAGTCTACATGATTTTCCCTCTGCCCCATAAATCCAAAATGTCTGAAAATTGATATACATGCCTTATTTCTCATGGGGAACAAAAAAGCCACTGGGTTTTATCAGAAATCAAACCCTAGACATGACTCTCAGTCTACCCTGGAAATGTAATCTCACTGATTACATTCACAGAATCGACTGGCTTTGAAACCTATTCTCTTATTTCCCAGCCTCCATTTACACGCATGGTACGACTGATCGAGGAGTGAGAGGGAGAGAAAGACAGGTACAGAGAGACAGTATTGCCAGTTCTCTTGTCTGATATACACGCTCAGTGAGAACTTGCTAGAGGACAGGTTTGTTACTGTTATTCATTCTAATCTCAGGCGCATTGTTTCCTGATTCTACACTCTGGGCGCTCGGGATTGTACATCTCACTGCACATTTAAAGCACTCATTAAGATCGACAAAGAGATTGGTAATGAGCTTACTCAGGGGCGTTAATGCAGGGAAAATACTCTAACGCAAGTGCAAGAGGTGCCAAACACCATAACAGGGAAACACTGATTCAAATCACACCTCATCAATCATGCTGTTTAATATTTATAATATTATATACGCCGAGAATGATAATCGAAAAACCTCAATCATGACGTTTGATATTTGCTATTGCAGGATTTGAAAAACATTAATCATTTCACAGTTTGTATTCATATCTACAGCTGGATGTCTTATTTACATCAGTCATGTATGCTTTATTGTAACCAGTCCTCGAGTTCTGGAGTTTACTGCAGATGTTTCGAATTTGCTGGTCAGGACAGACATGAACACCGTATACGCATGGGTATATACTTTTTTGATCTGAATTATATCTGTAAAACACATGACCTGAGCTCACAGCTGTGGAAATGGTCAGAGAAGATGGGCTGATGAAGATATGTCAATGAAAAGTCACCATTAGACCAGGATATATCCATGAAGAGAACTAGACTGCCAACAGAAGCCACTGCTCCAGAAACTAAATGCCCCCACAAGCTTTGCTTTGACAAGTCTATTCTTCCAACCACAATGGGGGTTTAAATTAACCATGAATTCAAAAGTTTTTAATTGAATTGTTATTTACTGCCAAAACATTGCAGTTTTTTTTCTTTCTTTCTTTTTTTTTTTTTTTCTAAAGATGAGTTGTAAATAAAATATGTTGGATTTTCACAGACATTTACAGCAGAGTGCTGTTGAATTTGTGATTCTGATAGAAGGTGTTGAATTTTTTATAACAGCGGCTCTTGACTTATTTTTCTCTTCTATAGTAACGTACACAGGGACTTGCATGCTGAACTCCTCACACAGACAGGTTAAAAACGTGTGTGAGAATGGTCTGTGAGGAGATGTTTAGCATGTTTCCATCGTCAGCACTTTGTTTACCAGTCAGAGGTTAACCTGTAACTTTAAGCTTTGGGACCCAGGGAAGTCTTCAGGACAGTGGGCTTTGGAAGTGACAAGCTGTGCTTTTTGTCTCACTGTTTTACTTCAAGAGAAAATAAAAAAGAGAAACCGGTAAACGACGTTTATTTAATTTTTTTTAAATTTTTTTTTATAGCTGCTACAAAATAAGGTCACAAAAGGAAGGAAGTAACTTATTTCACAGTCGTTCCACAATGTTAGATCCTTTAAACCGATAACAAGTAACCAGCAAAACAAAGAAAAACAAGAAACAAACAAAAAACTGCAAGGTATAAAGCTGTTAAGGAATAAAATGCTTGTGCTGTTATTGGAAAATATTCAACTTCAGGGTGGTAAGAGTAGGTCTGCTTCATACCAGGCCACATCATGCTAATTACAAGGAGAAGAAACTAAAAATAAATAGAAGACAAAAGAACCTTTGATACAAAAGGACAAATGACAGAACAACACGTTTAGCGCTTGGTGCTTTGAATGAAAGGGTTTCAAAATTTGTGTATACTGTATGTATATAGTGTGTATGTGTGTTTGCCCCACACGTCTAGTGTTTAGATATTAGATGATAGACTTTCCGTCTAATATCACAACCAGCTATCGCTAAATATTAGATACTGAATTCGCCAACAGAGGGCGCACTACTGAAACTACCTGGAACAGTTTGACGATAATAATTCTAGAACAGGGGTGGGGCGATCTTATCCGGAAAGGGCCGGTGTGGGTGCAGGTTTTCATTCCAACCAATCAGAAGCCACACCTGATTCTATTGAAAGCCAAGAACAACTGATTAAACAGGTGGAATCAGGTGTGGCTTCTGATTGGTTGGAATTGGCCCTTTAGACACTAAGAATAAAACACAGAAGATATGAACAGACAGAATGAACAATTTTATATAAGAGGAAAAAAGAGAGAAAATAATAACACTTACAGCCAATTGAGAAAGGGCATGTGTTTGCAGAGCCTGGATGAAGGAAGCCTTTCGAGCGAGGTGTTCACCATCGACCTGCACACACCACCACCTCCATGAGCTATAATCACCCAGAAATCATTTCACCCTGCTGCAGCTCCTCACCTCTAAACTTTAAGAGAACAAGCTGGGGAATTAATTTAATTAACTTAAATTTAACCTGAGTTATGAAGTTTCTTTTACTGAGAACCAATGAGGTCGAGGTCGATGCGGTGCATGAACAGGTTATTGTGTAGGCACGGTAGTTCTTACACGATAAACCAGCGTTAGTTACATGAGGCCGATACTGCGGGTTAGTTAAAAAGGATTCAATTAGCTGAAAATAAAAAAAAATGGGTACATACAGGAAGAAGAGAGACCTCAGACCAGTGAATGTGTTCACAGTGATGGTTTTCACAGGATTGTCATCCAGAATTCTAAGTAGAGAAAACAGAAATAATTCATACACCACTTACAAAGAAGTGAGACAGAAACTAGCATAAATATTAAATGCTTTTATCGGCTTCCTTAACACGTTGGCCGGTATGATAGAGTGCTAATGAACTCTGAGGATAGTGCATGCACTGGCAATGGAATAACTTCAGTAAATTAAAATCACTTCACAGAAGAAGTTCAACTTACGTTCTGTTCATTATTTCGTTGGTCTATGGTAAAATTGAGTTACTTTTGTGTAGTGGCACAGTAATCGAATTTTCTGCCTCCCACGAGTTCTATTAAAATACCGCTCAGTTATGCCAATCTGTGCTCTACAGCTGGGCCGCACGCATAAAATAACCCATTTGTTACAGAACACTGCTGACAGACAAGGGCCCACTGGACACTGAAGAAATAATCAATCATCAACATTCAAGATGGAGTCTATCCAGACGGAGCCTGTTATTCTGTCTATCAAAATCCTACCAGCTTCCCGAGTGAGCAACGCTTATGTATGTATAAAGAAGTCAGCTTGAGATGGCAGCATGGAACTGCTTTGTGAAAGGAAATTAGCTCTTCAATACACCAACAAAACAAACTTTAAAAGTGAGCTGAAGATCTCAGGGAGAACATCTACACCACCCCAGCTTACTGACTAATACATCTTTGAACCACAGACACAGTTATGTGCACATAGTGAGGATTTACTGTACAATACTACAGAAATGACGTACATTGGTATTCAAATCTCAGGTGAAACGACATACTTGAGCATTATTCAGAACGCAATGCAAGAGTTATGCGCACCGGGTGGAGTTTACCTAAAGTCATATCTCACTTACGCGCCACTCTAACCTTGGACACTAGCCCATTTTTGGTGCACGATATTGGCTCAGGTAAGGAGCAGGATGAATTAATTAATAAGTCTTATTGCAAACGAATCAATCAAATCAATGCATTTAATATCCCGCTAAGAGTTACTGCAGCATAAATGCATTGCGTGCTAAAGATAAAGGACAAACTGTGGCTTTAAACCCTTTACAGATGTTTACACCTGTGCACATAAACTCACTCCACATTAGGAACGTGTCCACCTGCCCTTTCGTGCAATTATCCAATCAGCTACTCATCTGGCAGCTGCGCACTGCATAAAATCATGCACACACAGGTCAAGAGCTTCAGTGAATATTAACATCAAACATCATAATGGAGGAACACTGTGATGACAGCCATGTTGCAAAAAAAAGAGGCTGGTGAGTTTATTTGTGCATGTGTAAAGATACACACACACACACACACACATATATATATATATATATATATATATATATATATATATATATATATATATATATATATATATATATATATATATATATATATAGGAGAAGCGGCTTAAAGCTACAGCACACCCTTTATCTTTATCATACTAATGAACATCAATGCGTTTAATGGCCTGCTAAGAGCTACTGGACCATAAAATGCAAAAATCTAAATAGACCCTTCTAGCCTCATTTTTTATGGTTGCTGTTTAATGACCACAGCAGCAGTCCAGCATAACAATTTAAAGTAATGTAACCTCTAGAGTATTTCAGACATATTTCATGCAGTGGTAGCTCAATAGCTCTGGTTTATTTCAAATCCCAGGACTGGAAAAAAAAAAAAAAAGCCACCATTGAGCGTGTAACAAATACCCTTAGCAATGAATTATTTAGCTGTATGATTGGATTGTTAGTCGCCCGTTAGTCGGCTTGGATAACAGCATCTTGTAATACAGTACTATATACTCACAGTGCATTCGTATGGACCTCATGTATATTTTTAAGCAAAGGTTTGTGCCGGACTTAATTATAATGGAAATAACCTGATTATTGTGAATATACTGTGAACGCAGTGCTGTACTTACAGCCATTTGAGTTGGTGGAGATCAGCAAAGACTCCATGTTTTAATAAAGTGATGCAGTTTTGGCTCAAAGACCTGTAACAGAATAGAAATGTTGACATATAGCCTCATAAAGACTATAAAAGACCAGTCTAGTCTCTCAAAAGCTCATGCTGGAGGTTTCATCTCCTCAATCAGTAGGCTTGAAAGTCGACAATTCTACGTGGCGTAGCGTTTAATAACGGACGTGCATACACTGCACGAGTTATGATGAGGTTACCGCACACGCTGTATGAGAAAGATGACACGAGTTCACTCAAACCGAGAGTGTGGATCGGGTTGTTTATAGCATACTGTTTAATACAGGGGTCGGGAAACTATGGCTCGCGAGCCAGATAGTATATGACTCTTTCAGTGATCGCATATGGCTCGACAGTAGGGGAAAAAAACAAACAAACTAAAAACAATCACGAAGCACAGCAGTTAGTGTTGAGTCAATTACAAATCTACTTATTGAATGTTTTAAAATATTATTGCCAAGTCTACACCAACCATTCGTGATGTGGCACAAGTTCAGAGCGGTTCAGCAGAGCGGGGATGTGGAATGGAGCAGTAATTTCCCTCTCTAGTTCAGAAATCGGTCAAAAACCACATACACACTGTTTGTTTTCAGTTTTTTCACAAAGGTGAAATGGCTAAAAGAAAAGAAAAAAAAAGAGGACGAGTCCAGACAGTTTGTGCACTACTGGTCATCTCAAGCTCCATGTTAAAATGCAAGGTAATGGAAACAGTCATGTTTGTCCCTACAGCGGTTTGTGTATGCGTTTCAATCAAAGATGGGCCTTTTCATAAAAGACATCGAAACGGTTTGTCTTCTGCACAGGGAAAAACTGCAAGGATTCAGAGATAAACATTTAGAGACGGACCCAGACAATATTTTGACCTCATGCAGCTGGACACCTTCACGTCAGGTCTTCTGATGATCTTCAAATCAACCTTTTTTTTCTTTTTTTGGAGAATTTCACGTGCGTCCTGCCCTATTCGACTCGCCATCCACATGAGGGTGCAGTGGATGCACAAGAACCGATCTTCATCCCTAGAGTTTCCACTGCAGATTTTGAGGGGGGAGTATATATATATATATTTTTTTTTTTTTTGGATAAACCTGTGTTGTGTTTACAGTTGATGCATGAGAGCAGAGAATTTTTGTGATCAACATGTAAAACAATAAAGACAATTTTTCACAGCCTTCTTTGCTCATATTTACCAAGGGTGCCAATATTACTGGAGGGCACTATGTATTAGTATTTTGAATGTGAATATGAAGGACCAAAGAACCTTGGACACAAATTAAATCTGGGGAGTGCAATTTAATCGAATTAAACAAGAGAGCTTGACTGTTAAATTAAAAAAAAACTAAAGTAATACAAATTTGGATATTAAAATTTTAATTCGACCTGTAGTGGCACAGTTCTGATTAAATAATTAAAACCCTTTTATTTATTTATTTATTTTTTTTAAAAGTATGGCTTAAAAGGAATGGGTCATTCTAATTGTACTCAAACAATCAAGGAGATTAGTAGCAAACACAACCAAGACAGTAATGCATTTCTAACTAATGACATCAAACGACAACAAACTTGTCTTTGCAAAACACTTATTTATTTATTTATTTATTTACTTATTTATTTATTTATTTGTTTGCTAAAATTCTGACCTTTCAGCAACTGGAAACCAGTGACATTTCTTAAATAGAAATATACTCACAGTTTCTGCAATTTGAATAATCCATTAAAAGCCCGATCGGATACATAGCTTATGCAGTTATCCTGAAGAAATCTGAAACACAGAACGACAAAACCAGTTGACAATAGGCTTATTTCAGTGAAAGCTCTATTGTTATTGAAGTTGCTCAAGAATTACTACCAGATGTTGCATTTGTTAAAATGGCCATGGGTTTTACATCTCACTGTAATGAAATGCAACCTAGAACAGGGCCAGTGTACTTAATGAGACTCTGAAGTGTAGATCAATTAAGCTTGATGAACTTAATGATCAATTATTTCAATGATCTGTGCGAGTCTGGACTGGCGAGAACGTTTGGTAAGGTCAGCCTCCTTGATGACACACACACACCCCCACCCACACCGTGACCACACGTCAGCATTACGAGGCAGTTATCACATACTGGTGTAACAGCGGGAGGTGCGGTCTGTAAGTGTGTAGTCAAGGCATGTTTATTCAGGGCGATCCAAAAATCTAAGTCAGGATAGCCGGTAAGATTCCAAAGAAAGGCAGACGGGATGAGATATCCCTAACCCCATATCCCTAACCCAGACCTACAAACAGGCATAGGGTCAAAAACTCAGATTTGCAGAGGAAATACACAACGCTACTATACAACACCAAAAGAGAAACAATGAGGGATTAAATACACAATCTAGATATGGTAGGGGCAACAGGTAACAGATTTGAACAAATGGCCAGGCCAACAGGGCACAGGAAGCCGTATATGGGGAAATGGGACCGGTGTTGAAGAGAGCACAGAATCAGGGCAGATATTACCAAGTACCCCTCACCCTTAATGGGTGGCTCCTGACACATGTACCGTGTGATGTTATGTGTCCTACCGGTTAAGGAACCCTGGCTGTGACAGAGACAGCGAATGGAACAGTGGCTGAGACATATACGTTACGTGCAGACAAACAACATGGATGACTCAGAATTCCAGACAACAGTTCAGACTGTGCTAGGAGTGCTCGGCATCGATGTCGAAGTGGAGCACACAGAAAGGCAACACCTCCACTAGTCACAGACAAGGAGAGTGATGTCTGCTGGACGCCGCATCGTTGTGACACCTTCTTCTGGAGAACAAAAGAAGACACAGCTCCAGGAGATGCATTTATGGGACACCTCTCTTTGCTTTGCACAACTTTGCAAGTTAAAGACATGGCTAGGAATGAATGGGTGTCTGGAAGTGCGACAGACAATCGAAGGATTCGGATAAACAGCGATGACCGCTGGAGAACACCGACATGCAGAGAACACGTGAAATGTGAAGCACAGACTAGTAAACTACACTTAAATTCGAACCCTGGACCCTTGGACTGTGAGGTGGCAGTGTTACCCATTGGGTTCTGTCATGTTCTGTTTCATGTTTGTTTTCTATCCCTGGTACCTTGCTACGTGTTCACAGTTTCTTTTTGTGTTTTAAAATTATTCTGCATCATTCTTTGCCTCCATTACCTGACAACATCATAGTAATAGTACTTCTAAAGCAAGTACTGACAGTACCGATAGACAGTATCTATGCTGATTAAAGATTCTAGGATTTATTTATTTATTTTTTTTAACCAAACACGATTTAAAGACGCAGACAGGTTTCATCACTGTTCTACAGTGTAGCAACATAAGCAAAAATCCAAACTAGTAACAATGCCAAACAAAACCGAGTGCGGAGTCTTACTAGTCGATGCCCTAGAATTTAAGGTGAGAGAAAGGTTGAATGGGGGAATAATTGGTAACAGAATTTGAATGAGGATTGGGGTGCGAATGTGGACAGTAAGCAGGCTTGGCTTCGGGAGCGTTCTGCTGTTTAGACCCAGTCTGTATAACATAAGTCCAGGCTTACAAAGCTGGATTTAAAATAAAAATCAGCCAGAATGAAAATTAATTGTCCCACAGCTAGGAAATAACAGACGACATAATTAGCGCTACACATGCACTCATATGAAAAAATAAGTACACCCCATGATGGGAATTGTTGGGTTTTTTTGGACATATTTGGACAAGCGAACATTTGATCCTCTTTGAAACAGTGCCTATAAATAAAGTCGATATACTCTATCAAATGACACACAGAACTGACATTGACACAATTTAAATGAACAAAAAACAGATCAGTCACATGGAAAAAAAACATAAGTACACCCCTATATTTATCACACCTTCAAATCCATAAAATAAGAATCGGGTGTTTAAGATTGGGTGCCAGTATCTGGCGCTATTGAGGTCTATGGTGTCATCATGCTAAAAATCTTTTTGCGATAATAAAATAAGCGGAATAGAATCCACTGTTCAGTAAAGCACAGTCTAATTGCTCGATGGCACCCTTCTTCAGGAGAGCCCAGACCTCCTGGAATAGGGCCAGAGCCTTTTTGGGGTTCTTGACTAAGGTTTTTTTGACTCCATGGAACCCCGCCGGTCGATATCTGAATTGAATGTTGTAGCCCAGTGACAGGATTGATACAACTCAAGGGTATGACATTAGCGCTTCCCAGCATCTGAGCTGCTGGCTGGTGAAGCACCCGAACTCGGGAGTGGTACAGTCATTGTCTACCCCCTCGTCCCTTATCATTTCTGGAGGGGCGACGGCCGGAAGTCTGGCCTCGCTGTGCCAAACGAGGCGGCTGGGGCTGGCTGACGAAACTTCTCTGGGCTTTGTCTTCTCAGCTGGGTAATCGGCCATGGTATGTACTGAGCCATATTTGCTGCCATAGAGGGTCTCTGTCTAGCGGGGTGTTCACGACGCAGACTAGCAAACCGTTATCTGGCCTGTGTAACCTGTAGACTGCGCTCCAGGGCTTGCTGTGCAGCAGGGCCGAACAGTTCCAAGGACTAACAGGAAGAGAGCGGAGGGCTTTCCTGCAGTGTTCCAAAAGTGGAGACCTGGCCAGCCATATTTGGTGTCGAGCGAGGGTTAACGAAGACATTAGCTTACCCAACTCCCTGGTCATATAGGTGAATGCCTGCAAAGAGGCGTCACTCGGCCTGAGCCTGAGTGGGCAGAAGGGTCAACCTTTAAAGCCTGCAATGTCTGGGACAGGGCTAGCATAAGGTGTGACATGGAATTCCCAATACGTCCCATACGTGTTGCTGTGTCATAGCTTCTCACAGTGAAATCATCTGTCAACTGGCACTGTGGCCAAGGACAGCATGCATCGGGCTGAAGTGCTTTATCAGGTGATAGCGCAAGGGCAGCAACAGCCGGCTCTACACGGGTGTCTCTAGTCCAGCTGAACGCCATTATCAATGCAGTCTCATAGATTTGGGGAATTAGTAACTCCGGGGGCAAATACATTTTCACACAGGCCCAGTTCGTATTGGATAATTCTTTTGCTTCAGTAAATAACGTTATCATTTAAAAACTGTAATTTGGTGTTTACTCTGGCTGCCTTTCTTTTATCTTAGATTTCGTTTTCATTTCTGAAACGATTTTGTATGAGATATACACAAAAACAAGAAATCAGGAAGGGGCTAATAGTTTTCACAGAACTGTACATATACCGTGTCAGAATCCGCTACTATTGGACTGTTATGAACGATTAGTTGTTGAAAAGCAGGAAAATGAAAGTTTTTAAAAGACTTGCAGGGACTTACAGTCTTCGAAGTTCTGTGTATCTACTAAAAGCATGTTCTGGTAACACATGAATCTCATTGCTCTTCAGAGACCTGTGGAAGAACAAAAAAGCAGCAGTGAGAGGTAATGGGCATTAAATACTGATGGAAAAAGAGCCAGAGCTGACTGTACTTCCTTAAGAGAAATAAACGATCTTTTATAATAGGTTTTTTTTTTTGTATTAGAGAAGTGGACAATGGAAAAGTTGCAGTTATAAACTCATTTATACTCAATATGCTGGTTCGACAAACCCAAGAGTGTGGACCAAGGAATGTCATTTGTGCGAACACTTTTATTTAGTGTTTATTTTTTTGGTATGTCTGTCTGTCTGTATTTCAGGCCATATTCAGTGATGGTCAAAGGTGGCCACGGGTGGGTGAAACTGCCCCCTGTAGATCTCTGGTCACTATATGTACTTCCAAGTGCTCTTCATGTTCAGTGGCCTCTGGAAATACTAGGTTCTGCCATTCAGTGTCCATATGTCTGCTCCTGAGATTCTTCAAATCATAAACATTGTGCAGTGGAGGCTCAACCATCGTCCCACTGCACCCTACATTATTTACTTAAAAGGCTAGATGGAGCATCTCGTGCCCCTCCGCAAGGTCTGAAGGTACATTTCTATGGGTGTTGGATTCTGTTTTCTCTAAACCGTGCTGACGTACCTAGATTTTGACCAGCCATGAATGTTGCAGACAGATGCATCAGAGGACGCCAGTGGAATTTTGACAGAGGTAAAAAAAAAAAAAAAAAAAGGGATTCACCAAACACCCTAATGTAGTTGTTAATCAGAACACGGACTGATAGATGGGAGGTTGATAGTTGTGTTATATCCGGTACATTCATGCGTCAGCTGAATAAAGATTTGGATGAGTTGGAAGATGTAGGTCGATGAAAAGGGGTTGTAGAGCATTATATCATATTGTAATATCTTTTCTGAGAGACGGAGCCACTTTAGTCAATTAGACACAGTCAGGTCTTTAACTTATTTTGCAGGGGACAGTAGCTAGTGTATACAGTGGCGTCCAAAAGCCTGAGAGCACTAGTGTAAATGCTTCAATGTTATACACTTTTCTAATTCAATACAAACAATTCAAACAAGACGGCAACTCGGGTGAAAAATAGAATCGCTGGAATATTTCCATGAATTTCAGAGTTCTTATTATATTCGTACATATCCCTTAATGTGCACTCGGACTGGCATGGGCTCCACTAAACCTTACGATCCAGTTCAGATCAAATCCGTGTTTGAAGTGTCGCCCGAACACACGCTTCAAAAGAAGGGATTAGCCATGAGGAAAATCTGACCTTTTGTACAAAGTGGTTAACATGGACAATATCGCACATTTGCCTTCTGTTTATTTTCAATTTCAAATAAAAATAAAAGAAAATCCCGGAATTATGGACCTCACTGAATGTTGCATTTTTATTTGGTTTTACAGACAAATACTCAGAGCGCTTTTCGAATGCTGAGCTACGGTTGAAGCATTTCGAAATGCAGATATTGTTTAGTCTGTGAAGGTCTGGTCCTGGGGATTTATGAGATGTGGTGGAAGACTGTTTGAAATCTTTAGTTGCTGAAAAGCTCACATGTCTCTGACATTCCTCAGAAAAGTGCTCGTTTATTGCCATGAGGACTTGTTTGTTGCCAGGGGGTCATGACTTGTGTCTATTACCAGTGTAATTCTCTTACTTTCCTGTTTTGTCTGTGGCCTTTTAGCAAACACCTCTTTTGTGACTTTTATTTACCTAAACGATTGCGAACTCCACTTTGGCTCTGATCACCTTTCCATTCAGAATCAATGCCTCTTGGACGCTAACAATTCCTCCTATAACCCATAGCACTTCATCGATATGCCGAGACAGGCACGTCCACATATAGACATCAAAAGGGGTTGAACACCTGCCCTTTTCCTTCCTTGATTGAAAGCGCCCTTTTTCTGAGGTGCTTTTTTTTATATAAACAAACATATTCTTGTTTGCGCACAGCTTCCCTGTGAAACAAATATATATATATAAATATATATATAAATATATATCGCAAAATAAAATCCTAATATCAGGTTGGGAGATGAGACTTTGTCAATATCCGATGCCCCCCCCTCCCCCCCTCTCTCCCTCCCTCTCTCCCTCTCTCTCCCTTCCTCCCTCTCTCCCTCCCTTTCTCTCTCTCTCCCTCCCTCCCTTCCTCTCTCCCTCCCTCTCTCCCTCCCTCCCTCCCTCCCTCCCTTTCTCTCTCTCTCCCTCCCTCCCTTCCTCTCTCCCTCCCTCTCTCCCTTCCTCCCTCTCTCCCTCCCTTTCTCTCTCTCTCCCTCCCTCCCCCCCTCTCTCCCTCCCTCTCTCCCTCCCTCTCTCTCTCTCTCTCCCTTCCTCCCTCTCTCCCTCCCTTTCTCTCTCTCTCCCTCCCTTTCTCTCTCCCTCCCTCCCTCCCTCCCTTTCTCTCTCCCTCCCTCCCTCCCTTTCTCTCTCCCTCCCTCCCTCCCTTCCTCTCTCTCCCTCCCTCCCTTTTTCTCTCTTTCTCCCTCCCTCCCTCTCTCTCACTCTCTCTCTCCCTTCCTCCCTCCCTCCCTCCCTTCCTCTCTCTCCCTCCCTCCCTCCTTCTCTCTTTCTCCCTCCCTCTCACTCTCTCTCTCCCTTCCTCCTTCTCTCCCTCCCTTTCTCTCTCTCTCCCTCCTTCCCTCCCTCCCTCCCTCTCCCTCCCTCCCTCCCTCCCTCCCTTCCTCTCTCTCCCTCCCTCCCTTTCTCTCTCTTTCTCCCTAACTCCCTCTGTCTCTCTCCCTCCCTCCCTCCTCTCTCTCTCCCTCTCGCCTTCCACATCTCCGCTCAGCAGTGCAGCACACATCGGCACATCAGACACACAGGCAGGCAGCAGCTCCTCCCAGCTCCTATCCCAGTTGTGTTTTTCTTGGCTTGTGTGGAGATGAGTGGTGATGAATAAAAGACTAAGCTACCAGCGCCTCGACTTTACAGCTAATTAGCCAAAAGACAAATATAGTTAACTCGTGTCTTGCTAATCTCACGAGCTATTAGATAATGTGATAGGTTAGCTAAAGTTTAGCTAAGGCAATATATCATGTCCATACTGACTGTACTGTACTGTAATTCATTGAGACACTACAGGTGCATACAGTAAAATTTGTGTCTAATAACGTCAACACAATCGCCATATTGATATGCAGATTAGGCGTTAACTAATTAAAATGTGCTAATTTGCATACATTTGACGGTGAACACAATCAAAAAAAAAAATGACTAAAGCACATCACCACAAAACCTCCCCATTCACTGACTTACATCGAGTCTTTTCCTCTGAAAAGTTACGTTTAAACATGCACGTGCGCTTGTTCTGTGTAGTTTAGAAGAAATCTACAGATGCAGACGGAGGCTTAAAACAAACACCATCCAAATGCGCATTTTGGACATTTTCTTTCCATTCGAGTAAAAGAAGACGTGGAAGCAAAACACACCAAAAATCTCAAAATTGTCCACTACATGAAAAAAAGTATCCTGCCTCAAACAGTAACTCGTGAGTGTGAGGGAATTCAAATAAATTCGGTAAGGAAGTCAGAGTCGTGTTAATATATTTAACGTTTTGTTTAAAAACATTTTTTTTTAAATAAATAATTATGAGATGTCCTTTATTTCCGCGTGAGCTCCGTCCTCCCACAATGTCTGTGCACGTCCCTGTGCCAAGACATCTGTAGTGAATAAAAACTGCCTACTTGTTTAAATATATTTGGTGTTGCTGCTCTCTGATACCTTATACTGTATCAGACTGTTAAAATCAATGGTCAGAATGATAGATATGTTAATATCCAGTTGAGGAAATTGAAAATCTTCTGGGATAAACACAATATGCTTGTTCTGAAGACTATATAGTCCAGAGATTTGGACATTCTCCTCTTTTCCTACAGTGTTGTATAAGCCCTACACGCTCCAAAGAAGATACAAGTCTTAGCAAGAAAATCGGGGTCAATGGATCAGTGACCGTCGGATTAATCAGTGATGCCGATTATGGATTAAGCAATAACACCGAAGTACCGTTCTCCCAAAATAATGGTGCTACTTATGAATTAGGTAATAACTCTGAAGTACTCTTCTACATATAATAATAATAATAATAATAATAATAATAATAAACTTTATTTTATAGAGCGCCTTTAGAAGCAGCTTCTCAAAGCGCTGTACACAAAATAAGCAGTACACCGAAAGACTTTTTTAAATAAAAGTTAATAATAATAATAATAATAATAATAATAATAATAATAATAATAATAAAAGTAGACATCAGCAGTCGAATGCAAGTTTAAAAAAGTGTGTCTTAAGTTGAGCTTTAAAAGTGCCAGAGGTGTGAGCTTCCCTAAGTTCGAGAGGAAGAGAGTTCCGAAGTGAAGGGGCGGAGACAGAAAAAGCCCCGTCACTCATAGATTTTAAGCGTGTTTGTGGAACGGTGAGCAGATGACATTTTGAGGAGCGCAGTCTGCGATTTGGGGTGTAAGGGATTAATAAAGCAGATATATTATAAGGAGCGACGCCATGTTATGCTTTGTATGTCACCATCGTCATTTTAAAATGGACACGGAACCCGACCGGGAGCCAGCGCAAGGACTCCAGAACAGGAGTGATATGACTGTACAGTATTTCCTGGTCCCAGTCAGGATCCTGGCAGCAGAGTGTTGTACATATTGGAGTCTATCGATTGTGGATTTAGAAACCGCGGTGAAAACGGCGTTACAGTAATCCAACCGAGTGACAACGAATGATTTCATCAGTTTTTCATCTACAGAGAAGTTTAGCGTTGGGCGCAGTCTAGCTGTATTTCTGAGGGGAAAAAAGGATGCTTTAACGGCGCTCTGAACAGAAGAATCAAATTTAAGGCTGGCGTCAAACATTACTCCACGGTTCCTCGTCTTACTTCGGGTCTCTAGAACAGAGCCGTCGGCAAACAGAGACAGCGGACCAGCTTAGAGAATTTGCTGACGGGAACCTATAATCACCACCATTCAGGCAGAGAAAATGATTATCCATCCATGTTTCTATCTCAGAAATACAGCTAACTTACATTTACATTTATTCACTCAGCAGACGCTTTTATCCAAAGCATCTTACAAATGAGGAAAGGGACTTGCGAATTTTGTTCTCGCAAAATAATGATGATATAAAATTGTTATAAATGCGGAAAAGTTTTTCCTATATGATAATTTCACCACCACTTACTACCAAGTGTTTTTTTGTTTTTTTTTCCTGTAACATGTTTTGATTTGCAAACCCACATGGCAATTCAATTAACATGCAAATTAGTCTACTGCATCATCTGGCAACTATTAGCAACTGTTTGAGCTTTTCCCCCCTGAAAAGAAGGACCAACGATGCTCCTTTTTATTGTCGTGTGCAAATGTTACACAGAGTTGCTTATGACCCTGATGCTTAATCGGTGTGTTGTGAGCAGTCTATAAATGCCCTGGAGATCCATTCTTCTCTCCAGGCTTGTGTTTGCTGATTTGATCAAATTATTAATACCTGAATTTGAATTTATTACTACCTGAATTATTAATAGCTCAATGTTTTATAGCTCACAAATGCAGTACGATTTCTTCCTCCCTCCAGCCTTCGGTGAACCAGCTGCCTGTCTGTATGTCTAAGGTTAGGATTAGTCTAAAGTCCTTATCAGCAACTGTGGGAACAGTACCATGGGAGTCAGGTCGGGAATCAAACCTGCCCGTCAGCTTCTGTAGTGCTTAAGTGGAGCTGTAAGTAAGTATCAGCTACAGCTACAACTTAAGTGGGACTGTCAGGAGATTACAGTGTGTGCCTGCAGGCTGGTACAAATTGACAATGAAAAGTACATACAGGGATGTCACATTGGTTGACACATGCGGCACGGAATTCAAACTGATGCGCACACACTGGAGCTCCAGCTCAATGCACTGACAGCGATCCGGGTACTGCTGCAGAACTGTGTACAAGATAGATAGCCAGACAGATAGATAGATAGATAGACA